>NW_021305220.1:0-963 GCF_002162155.2 Triticum dicoccoides
TCGCGCTCTACCGCGACACCCTCTCCCACCCCTTCCTCGCCCCCTCCTTTTGCCACCGCCCTTTCGCCACCGCCACCGCCACCGCCCCCCTTCTTCACTTAATTAATTTGTTTTTACTACATGTTTTCAGGACTGACATAATGGCGGACGATAGAGCTGACCCGATTATGGACAACTATGATCCGGACGGTGAAGCACATATGTTCGGCATCATAAACGGCGATATTTAATATGTGCCGACCGGAGAAGAAGAAGATGATATCTCTTCTTATCTGAACCTTGACGGTGAAGATGAAGGGCGCCGTCAGCAAGATGATGCCGAACAAACGTCGATAAACGACGATCTTCAAATGGAAGTAGCAACCACCTCCGGCGCCGAGGTATATATATACATTGAGCCTCTGGTGATACAAACTAACTGATTTGAATAAATATGTGTGTACTAACGCGCGCGACTCTTTCTTATTTTAGCCCTCGGCCGGATCGTCGAAACAATCGAGTACGTCATCAAAGCGTGGCGCAACCAAGACGATGAAACAAGGAGAAACATGCACCATCGAGGTTGTCGACAGTGCAACCGGCAGGCCGCTGGAGCCCCGCAAGAACGCCATCAAGTTTGTCAGCCAATGCGGAGCCATTGTTAGAGACAACGTCTCGATCACCGTCCAGGAGTGGAATGAGCCAAAGAAGGCACGAATTGATGGTTTCACTTTTGTCGATAAGAGAACAAAAAAAGATTGCTTCAAGAAGCTTATGGAACATTTCGTTCTACCTCCGGAATACAACAAATTCGATGAGGAGGGTAACAAGATTGAGGAAAACAAGGAGAGGAGGAGGCTAGTCAAACAGTTCGCTCTTCATAAGATGGCCGACGCATTCCGGAAATTCAAGCAAAATCTAGCCCATGACTTTGTCAAGCAGAACAAGACTCCAGATTTCAAAGGACAATATGAGAAACTGAAA
>NW_021305221.1:0-845 GCF_002162155.2 Triticum dicoccoides
AGTTATAAAAATCCTACCGAGTGGTAAGCCAGACTTCCACTCGGAGGCTTAGCTGCAGTCCAAGTACTCGCCTAAGTTATAAAAACCCAACCGAGTGGTAAGCCAGACTTCCACTCGGAGGCTTAGCTGCAGTCCAAGTACTCGCCTAAGTTATAAAAATCCTACTGAGTGGTAAGCCAGACTTCCACTCGGAGGCTTAGCTGCAGTCCAAGTACTCGCCTAAGTTATAAATATCCTACCGAGTGGTAAGCCAGACTTCCACTCGGAGGCTTAGCTGCAGTCCAAGTACTCGCCTAAGTTTTCAAAATCCTACCGAGTGAAGAGCAAACCTCTCACTCGGGGGCTTAGCTGCAGCCCAGTGCTCGCCTAAGATATAAAAATCCTACCGAGTGAAGAGCAAACCTCTCACTCGGAGGCTTAGCTGCAGCCCAGTGCTCGCCTAAGTTATCAAAATCCTACCGAGTGAAGAGCAAACCTCTCACTCGGGGGCTTAGCTGCAGCCCAGTGCTCGCCTAAGTTTGCAAAATCCTACAGAGTGACGAGCAAACCTCTCACTCGGGGGCTTAGCTGCAGCCCAGTGCTCGCCTAAGACATAAAAATCCTACCGAGTGAAGAGCAAACCTCTCACTCGGAGGCTTAGCTGCAGCCCAGTGCTCGCCTAAGTTATCAAAATCCTGCCGAGTGAAGAACAAACTTCTCACTCGGGGGCTTAGCTGCAGCCCAGTGCTCGCCTAAGATATAGAAATCCTACCGAGTGAAGAGCAAACCTCTCACTCGGGAGGCTTAGCTGCAGCCCAGCGCTCACCTAAGTGGACTAAGGAATAAGTCGATTGCAGTAAGCGCCC
>NW_021305222.1:0-1288 GCF_002162155.2 Triticum dicoccoides
CGCGGCGGCGATGCACAAGGGCGGCGGCGCGGGTGAGAGGCGCGGGGTGAGGCGCGGCTTGGGTGGTGCGGCGGCGCGGCGTGGGTGTGGCGGCGCGGCGTGGGGCGGCGGAGAGGAGAGGAGAGGTGTTGGTTTGATGTGTTTAGAGGGGGGGGGTGCTTGGGTATTTATATTGGGGAGGGGAGGGTTTTGCTTGGGGTAGGGGACAAGAAATAGACTAGGATTAGGAAACAAAAGGAAAAGATCTAGAAATAGATACGGAAGTAGATGAATCCTACTAGGAATCCACAAAGGATGGCGGCTCCCTGGCGCCTTGCGCCTGGTGCGGCTCCTCCCTGGGCGTGGCGCGCGATGGCCTCTGGCCTGGCTGGCTCGGTGGCTTGGCGGCTTGGGCCTTTGGCCCAATGCGCTGCGGATTTTTTTTTAAACGGTCTCGCGCGCAGAAAAGTAAATAAAAGAAAATCTAAACGAACTCCAAAATTAATAAAGTAAATTTTCCCCGACTCCTAAAAATGAGCCGAACAAAATGAACTTTTCTCCGGACCTAAAAAGCAAATTTTGAAAACGCACAATTTTCCCTATCCGAATAAAATGCAAATAAAACTCCGGCAAACAAAATTTGATCTATTTATTAAATCTTCATTTTCCTAAATTTGGGAAAGTCATATTATTCCCTCTCTTATATTTTTTTGATAACGGAAAAATTATTGAAGACAAAATAAATAAATCAAATGACCCTCTTTTCACTTCGAGAAAACTCTCAAATATGAAAATAACGAAATCTCCAACTCTCTCCAAGGGTCCTTGAGTTGCGTGAAATTTCTAGGATCGACCAAAATGCAAGAAAATAAAATATGCATGATGATCCATTCCAAATTGAAAATAAATTCAAAGGGGCTTTGAATTTAATTCTTTGAAACTCCCAACTCATATTTCATATAATTTGAAGAAGTCATTTTATCTTCTCTCGTGAAAATCATTGAGTCGCATAAAGTTTCAGAATTGAAATATTTCCAAATGAAATTCAATTATTTTTCAAACACCCTTTTCATTTTTAAATGGAAGAAGTCATGTCATCTTCTCTCTAGGGTTTTGTGTTTGAAAAGCATTTGAATTCATGGAGATCAGAAAGCAAATATGAAAGTTTGGGAAAGTCCTTTTATTCCCTCTCATTTAGCTTTCAAAAGGTTTTGAATTCACTCACTTTCAGTCAATCAACCAAGCAATCAATCAAATCTATCTATTTGTTTATAACATTCCAAAATTTAGAATTTTGGGATGTTACAAT
>NW_021305223.1:0-1549 GCF_002162155.2 Triticum dicoccoides
TATGGGGATATTAGAACCATTCGCGATACCGGTTGCCAAAAGATTATGTCCATGAACCTTAAAGGAACCATCAACTATTCGGTGAGTCCCCTCATTGTTGATAAAAAATACTCCATCAAGTCTCTGCCGAATAATGTCTGTCTCCTAACTTGGATCCTGCAGATAAGAGAAACTTTCTCCAGCCAGCTATATGACTCGCACTAGATCCATCAATGGCCGACTCCACCGTGGAGTCAGCCGCAACTCGTGAGGTCAATGTTTGAGTGATTCGTCGATGCATATAAGGATAACATTTGTTGGACGGTTGGCAACGAATCATTTTAAACCTTGATGCATACAACTCTTGTAGTGGTTAGAAGTCCTTTAGCCCGAATAACACAGCATATTCGGCTTGATTATTAGTCGTGTAAGCTCTACCCGACAAGAAGTCTTGAAATCCATCCCGTGAAGAAATATGTCAATAATACCGACTCTGGGCGCTGCTAAACTGAATCATGAAAATAATCTCCACAAGACTTTGACTTGGCATCCAGGGAGCACCGACCGATAAATGTGATGTCACACCCCTGTCCTTCGGTCTCTGAGTCAACATTGCCTTGCCCCCCGAGTGAACGAAGCTTCATTCATCTCGGTGACACACTTTCTCTGGATCACCACAATGAACACAATTAGTCAGATGCCAGCTTTGTCAACACAATGTACTCTTAGGGCGATATGCAAATATCGGCCAAATGTCCTTATCTCATAGGACCTGGAGAACCCGTCCACCAAAGTGTGAATAGCCGAAATAATTCAGATGTTTCAGCCGGGGATAAGTTCTGGGACGCTTTCTTTGATGGAACGACTGAAGAACATGGACGATTTGCCATTTGGAGTCTCTTATAATGAGATGAAAACTGTCGACTCTGCCTGCCGGCTTCACACTTGTCCTCTTTTACTCTTGCTGACTTCGCAATAGGAGATATGGTGCCGCTTTTGAGTCGAGGATTTCCCTTGGGAACCCAAGCCATGTTCCTCTTCTCCACCTCTTTGGCCCTAAGCCAATTCAGCTTTTTCTGTTGCGAATATGGTAAGCCGAGTGGGCATCCCGGCTGTGACTTTGGTTTACGCACTGGCAAGTTCTTCCTGGCTTTGGGCACCTCCAGCTTGGCCTTTCCAAACTTGGCGATTGGATCCTTGAAAGTTACTTGCTTCACTTTCTTGTCCTTAGTAGTCAACATAGACTCGACTGTCTTTTTGTCATCTAGAGTCGGATCTGAAATAGCACATTTGCGGCCATCCTTTTTCACTCGGTATACTTGCTTGACCACGTCCATCTTCTTCGCTGAGCTCCAGACCGATACTTTTTGGTTGAGTCGGTCTTTAGCATGTGGTTGTTGAACAAACGATGATCCTCTAGGAGCTGCATAATTTTGTTGAGGTGGTTTAGAATATGATGGATGGTGTGCCCTTGATTTATACTTGCCCCATGATTGATATGAATAATAGTCGGCAGGGGGAGGTATCCATGACATCGGCATTGGTGGCCCAAAAGGAGGATATGGAGTCT
>NW_021305224.1:0-1588 GCF_002162155.2 Triticum dicoccoides
TTCTTCACTTTCTTCTAAAGAGGAATGCAACAAGGTAGTTTGTAAAGTATCATAATATTTCGTTACAGTGTCACTACCTTGTTTTAAATGTTGCAACTTTTTAATCATGTCACGAGTATAATAAGCGGGGACGAATGTATGTCGCATGGCAAGTTTCAAATCATCCCAAGTAATAGGTATATAATCAGGGTGTAACCGACAATATTCACTCCACCAAACTAAAGCATAACCAGTGAAAGAACCAACCGCAACCTTAAATTTTTTACATTCATCAAAATTATGGGAAGCAAATATAATATTTATGTCGAACTCCCATTCAATATATAAAGCAGGTCTAAAACGGCCATTAAATGATGGTATAGAAACATTAACCTGATCATGTGCATTTGGATGTTTATGCACCTCTCGTGATCGTTGTGGAATTTGCATAGGTGGTGGCACGTCTCCCGCGATCGACAAAGCCCATGGATTGACTCTAGATCATGTCATGATTAGTAGAAACAAGAAACAAAATCCAAAAATAATGTTCCTATAACTACTAGGATGTGGTAGTAAAACGCTCACAGTAAAGCAAATATCAATGTCTTACAATGTCTTACCATGCAGCAGGCGGTGATCGGCAACCAGCGGTGTCAAGTAACTCCAAAAGTTGGGTAAAGCGATTGCCAGGTGAGCGTACATATGCACGGTGTAGAAATATGTGGAGCTGGGTTGGCTTTATATATGTGGAAAAAAATGCTACAACCACGTTAATTAATGCAAGCTGAAATTTCGTTCAAAGTGGTCGAGTGCTGGTTCTAGGCTAGACCGTGCTAGAGACGCGAGCCTAAGACACAAGTGAAATTCACGTGTAGACTGACGATCCAACAAAACTTACGAGGGCCCCCACAGTAGCACGATTATATCTCCAAATACTTTGTATCGTGGCTGCTCTCTCTCTTTACTTTTTTATTTATTCCGCCAGCCGCTCTCTTTTTTTTCAACCGTAGAACAAACGGATCTGAGAATCAAACTTGCCTTCACCAAAAGAAAAAAAACTGCACGCAGGAGTCCCTCAAAAACTACTACCAATCGGATGAGAGGTTTTTTTTATCAAGAATTGACGTGGAATACTACTCCCAAACTCCTCCCATGTTTTTTCTTTCAATCTTTCCAAAAGGATGTGCAATCCTTTCTTTTAGTACGTGACACAAGCAAGCACAAATATATGGACTTTTCAAAAAAAAATTGCTGGTCAACTTTCCAAACCAACTAGTTTCCTTCCGTGGCAAAATAACATGCAGAATATCTTGGAAACCGAAGCAATCAGATGGCAGTTTTTTTTCAATTCCCAAACGTGAAAATATTCCCTTCCAAACTCTTTCTTTCTTTTAATCCCTTTCTTTCTTTGGCTGATCCACACGTTCCCACACAAATCAAACCGATCAGCCTTTTCTCTTTGTGTTGGCCGATCTGTTTTTTTATTACTTTCCAATTAGTAGGCACAACTCAGGTCCTTCATTCCTTCCTTCTTTCCTTTTTTTTTGACAAACAGAACTTGGCAACAAAATCTGAACCGTGCGGTGATTGCTCTTTCCCTACCGAAATA
>NW_021305225.1:0-1621 GCF_002162155.2 Triticum dicoccoides
GACGTCTGCGACACGCCGCCGTGCCGTCCCCATTGTCTCTCCCTCTCTCTCCCCTCCTGCAGCGCGTGCCCGACGCCGTCCGGCTCGGCCAATGGCCGGCCTCACACGCGCGGGCGCCAGAACACTTCCCCGCTCTCTCTCCTCCTCCCTGGCGCCCTACTCCATCCCCACGAGCGCCGTGGACAGCTCCAACCTCTCTCCAACGGCTTCCAGAGCCGATCCCGCGGGCGCCCGTAGGCCACGCCCACGGTGAACCGCGGCCAGCCTATATAAGGCGCTCCCGAGCCCTTCTCTTCCTCCCTGTCGCCCCTCCACACACCCAATCCACCCCCGGAACCACCCACTTCTCTCCAGAGCCGCCCGAGCTCGAGATCGAGCTCGAGCTCCGCTGCCTCGGGTCGCCGTCGATCTGCGGGTACAGGCCTCCTCCGCTCCTTTTCTCTCTCGAACTGGACTCCCCTCGCCTCACTGATGCTTTCCCTCTCTTTCCCCCTCGTTTTGCAGCCAGAAACGGCCGGAACCACCGGCGCCCGAAGCACCTCCGCCGCGGGACCTCGTCGCCGGCGAAGCAGGCCACCCCGGCGACCGTCTCCACCACCACCAGAACCGCGACTCGCTCCTGAGTCCAACGGTAGCCTCCGCGCCCCTTCCCGTGCCCTGTATCGCCGCCGGCGAGCTCGCCGTCGCCTCTGGCCGGAGGTAGACGATGGCCGCCGTGGGGCCGGCCCGTCAGCCACACGCCCTGACGGGTGGGATCCACCCGTCAGGTTTAAAACGTGCGCGCGCGCGCGCACCGATCCGCCGTCGGCTGAAGGCGTATTCAGCCTTTACGCCTTCGATGTGGCGGCCGCGTGGGCTGGGTTTCCCTCCCCCCCTGGGCCTGCTGCTGCTGTGGCCTCTCTGGCCCAGTGGCACAGCGCCGTTTCTCTTTTTCCTTTTCTGTATTATTTCCAAAAATTCCACAGGGCAGAATATTAATCCAAATGCATTGATTCCAATTTCTAAATTCCTAGAATATTGCAACCTATTTAATGGTGCAACTTTCATTCAAATCCAACCACCTTTTATTCTCTGTAAATATTTAAATGTGGTTTTTAGCATTTAAATAGGCCTTTGAAAATCCATAACTCCTATTTTGCTGCTCCAAAACCAAAACCAAAAGTTGTCCCCTTCCTAGCCTTCCTCTTAGTATTTTACAAAAATAAGTTGACATTTTTGTGAGCACTTTGACTTTTCTGTTTTTATTATTGTCTTATTTTCCCGTTGTTTTCTTGCGACGTTAGATCCCGTGTTTGACGAGGTAGCTGAGGAAGAAGGAGGAGCAGAGCCTGAAGACTTTGAAGATCAAGCCAACCAAGGCAAGCAGCCCTTTGACCATGACTATGATACCCCTTTATATGCATGTCATTTTTAGCTCTTTATTATCGATGCATCGGAATCATGATGAGATGGTGAACCACGTGGGTTGGTTACCACGATTACTTCCTCGTTGATACTTGCAGTGTGCATGGCCCTACCTTCTTATGAGGGTTATGCCGATGGGAGTAGATAGGATGCAAATGTAGATGCTACGCAAATGGGGTGGGTTTGTGCATGGTGAAGGAGGCAATGTGATTTCAAA
>NW_021305226.1:0-1834 GCF_002162155.2 Triticum dicoccoides
TCGGGATACCCATAACTACTCCCACGTAGATGGTTAGTGCGTATAGGCTCGTAGCCGACTCAGATCAAATACCAAGATCTCGTTAAGCGTGTTAAGTATCCGCGAACGCCGAACAGGGCCAGGCCCACCTGTCTCCTAGCTGGTCTCAACCTGCCCTGTCGCTCCGCCACAAAGTAACAGTCGAGGGCCGTCGGGAACCCAGGCCCACCTCTACCGGGATGGAGCCACCTGTCCTTTCAGCCCCCTCGTCAGAATCACTTGCGGGTACTCAATGAGCTGACCCGACTTTAGTCACCATCTGTATAGTATGTATGTATGTATAGTATATACCCGTGATCACCTCCCAAGTGATCACGGCCCGATAGTATAGCAAGGCAGACTGACAAGAATGTAGGGCCAATGATGATAAACTAGTATCCTATACGAAGCATATAGGATTGCAGGTAATGTATCAACAGATGTAGCGACAATGTCAGGCTATGCATCAGCATAGGATTAACGAAAGCAGTAACATGCTACACTACTCTAATGCAAGCAGTATAGAGTAGAATAGGCGATATCTGGTGATCAAGGGGGGGCTTGCCTGGTTGCTCTGGCAAGAGAGAGGGGTCGTCAACTCCGTAGTCGAACTGGTCAGCAGCAGCGTCGGTCTCGTAGTCTACCGGAGAGAAGAGGGGGAAGACATAATGAATACAGAGCAAACCAAGCATCACAAAATATAACAAGGCAATACGCGGTGTTCGGTGTGCCCTAACGCGGTAGTAGGTGATACCGGTGAAGGGGGGAAAACATCCGGGAAAGTATTCCCGGGGTTCCGTATTTTCGGGCAGAGGAGCCGGAGGGAGGGGGAAAGTTGCGAGTTCGATAGGTTAGGGGGTGTGGCGGTCGAACGGACCGCGTATCCGGATTCGTCACGTCGTTCTGAGCAACTTTCATGTTGAAATTATTTTAATCCGAGTTACGGATTAAAAGATATGATTTTTTTTAAAGATTTTATTAATTTCTGGAATTTAATTAATTAATTAATTAATTCGAAAAATGAATTTACGACGTCAGCATGATGTCATGCTGACGTCAGCAGTCAACAGGGTTGACTTGGTCAACCTGACGGGTGGGTCCCATTCGTTAGTGCCTGTTAACTAATTATCTTAGTTAAGTTTAATTAACAGTAGTTAATTAGGTTAATTAGTCATTAGGTTTAATTAATCAGGATTAATTAAATTAATTATTTACTTAATTAATTAATTTTATTCATTATTATTTTTATTAATTATATTTATCTAAATTCTTTTTCCCCTTTTTTTTAATAAAACGTTATGGGGCGGGCCCCTGTGGTCAGTGGCCCATGGGGCCTTGCGGGCGTTGGGTGCGGGGTGAGGTCGCCACCCGCTAACGGGCGAACCCGGGCGGCCGCCGCAGGCGCGCGCGCCAGCACCGGCGAGGCGGGCTGGGCGCCGGTTGCAGGCGAGAGGGGAGGCGGGCCACGGCAGGGCGTGGCCGGCGGGCGCAACAGCAGCCACGGCGCCGGACCGGGAAGGCGCAGGCGAGGCCACGGTGAGCGCGGGCCGGGGCGCGACGAGCGCGGCACCGGAGCGAGGCAAGAGGTGTGCGGGAGGGGCGTCCAGGGGCGCGGTCGAGGGGAGCGCGGCGAGCGTGCAACGGGCGGCGCCGGAGCGCGTCGACCGCGGGCGGGGAGGGCGGTGACCGTGGCGGAGGGAGGCCGCGACGGAGCGAGAGTGGCGCGAGGGGCCGTGGGTGCGGCGACAGTAGGCGCCGAAGCGCGGTGGCCGTAGTGACGGCAGGGGGGGCTCGCGCGAACGGTGGCGAGGGCGCG
>NW_021305226.1:7418-9567 GCF_002162155.2 Triticum dicoccoides
CTATTCGAATAGATTAACTTCCCTGCAGGGGTGCACCACATAACCCAACACGCTTGATCCCATTTGGCCGGACACACTTTCCTGGGTCATGCCCGGCCTCGGAAGATCAACACGTCGCAGCCCCACCTAGGCAAAACAGAGAGGCCAGCACGCCGGTCTAAACCTAAGCGCACAGGGGTCTGGGCCCATCGCCCATAGCACACCTGCACGTTGCGAGGGCGGCCGAAAGCAGACCTAGCCTAGTGGCGTTCCAGTCCAATTCGGCGCGCGCCGCTCCGTCGCTGACGTCTGAAGTGCTTCGGCTGATACCACGACGTCGGGATACCCATAACTACTCCCACGTAGATGGTTAGTGCGTATAGGCTCGTAGCCGACTCAGATCAAATACCAAGATCTCGTTAAGCGTGTTAAGTATCCGCGAACGCCGAACAGGGCCAGGCCCACCTGTCTCCTAGCTGGTCTCAACCTGCCCTGTCGCTCCGCCACAAAGTAACAGTCGAGGGCCGTCGGGAACCCAGGCCCACCTCTACCGGGATGGAGCCACCTGTCCTTTCAGCCCCCTCGTCAGAATCACTTGCGGGTACTCAATGAGCTGACCCGACTTTAGTCACCATCTGTATAGTATGTATGTATGTATAGTATATACCCGTGATCACCTCCCAAGTGATCACGGCCTGATAGTATAGAAGGCAGACTGACAAGAATGTAGGGCCAATGATGATAAACTAGTATCCTATACTAAGCATATAGGATTGCAGGTAATGTATCAACAGATGTAGCGACAATGTCAGGCTATGCATCAGAATAGGATTAACGAAAGCAGTAACATGCTACACTACTCTAATGCAAGCAGTATAGAGTAGAATAGGCGATATCTGGTGATCAAGGGGGGGGCTTGCCTGGTTGCTCTGGCAAGAGAGAGGGGTCGTCAACTCCGTAGTCGAACTGGTCAGCAGCAGCGTCGGTCTCGTAGTCTACCGGAGAGAAGAGGGGGAAGACATAATGAATACAGAGCAAACCAAGCATCACAAAATATAACAAGGCAATACGCGGTGTTCGGTGTGCCCTAACGCGGTAGTAGGTGATACCGGTGAAGGGGGGAAAACATCCGGGAAAGTATTCCCGGGGTTCCGTATTTTCGGGCAGAGGAGCCGGAGGGGGGGGAAAGTTGCGAGTTCGATAGGTTAGGGGGGTGTGGCGGTCGAACGGACCGCGTATCCGGATTCGTCCCGTCGTTCTGAGCAACTTTCATGTTGAAATTATTTTAATCCGAGTTACGGATTAAAAGATATGATTTTTTTAAAGATTTTATTAATTTCTGGAATTTAATTAATTAATTAATTAATTCGAAAAATGAATTTATGACGTCAGCATGATGTCATGCTGACGTCAGCAGTCAACAGGGTTGATTTGGTCAACCTGACGGGTGGGTCCCATTCGTTAGTGCCTGTTAACTAATTATCTTAGTTAAGTTTAATTAACAGTAGTTAATTAGGTTAATTAGTCATTAGGTTTAATTAATCAGGATTAATTAAATTAATTATTTACTTACTTAATTAATTTTATTCATTATTATTTTTATTAATTATATTTATCTAAATTCTTTTTCCCCTTTTTTTTAATAAAACGTTATGGGGCGGGCCCCTGTGGTCAGTGGCCCATGGGGCCTTGCGGGCGTTGGGTGCGGGGTGAGGTCGCCACCCGCTAACGGGCGAACCCGGGCGGCCGCCGCAGGCGCGCGCGCCAGCACCGGCGAGGCGGGCTGGGCGCCGGTTGCAGGCGAGAGGGGAGGCGGGCCACGGCAGGGCGTGGCCGGCGGGCGCAACAGCAGCCACGGCGCCGGACCGGGAAGGCGCAGGCGAGGCCACGGTGAGCGCGGGCCGGGGCGCGACGAGCGCGGCACCGGAGCGAGGCAAGAGGTGTGCGGGAGGGGCGTCCAGGGGCGCGGTCGAGGGGAGCGCGGCGAGCGTGCAACGGGCGGCGCCGGAGCGCGTCGACCGCGGGCGGGGAGGGCGGTGACCGTGGCGGAGGGAGGCCGCGACGGAGCGAGAGTGGCGCGAGGGGCCGTGGGTGCGGCGACAGTAGGCGCCGAAGCGCGGTGGCCGTAGTGACGGCAGGGGGGGCTCGCGCGAACGGTGGCGAGGGCGCG
>NW_021305227.1:0-1787 GCF_002162155.2 Triticum dicoccoides
TGTTTAATATAAAATGCGGGATTTGGTGGTCGCCACCTCTCGTTCGTGGTTGATTTGCGGTACAAAGTGGTATATTTTATCTCCGCTCTACAAATATGTTATATACTAACAAAACAAGTATAATATGGAGGACGGCGATTCAATGCGCGGGCATGTGGCCGGTATCGTGTGCGTTTGATCCGGTGTGGGGATTTGGAAAAATGCTGACGTGGGACAGGTTTTAGCAGTTGAAAAATCGCGTATACATGAGGAGTCGTAGGAACAGTGATATCTGGCGGGACCAAACCGTAGGTGGCAGGCGAGATTAATGGGGTGGGCGGAGAGAGGCGTCGAGTCCGAAGTTATAGGCTGTGGCTCAGGAATGTGAGGAAAATCATTGGCATGGGGACGGAATGTGCACCTGATAGGGTCGGGGGTTGTCGAACTTAATCAAAACGTGGTTTTCCCGTGTGTCCCGTGCACACCACTAAAGCTACATAAGTTGTTCTTCAAAAAAAAAACCATATAAGTTGTTCGTTTCGGTTCTTCTTAGACGAGCTGGGTTTATTTTTTTGCAAAAAGATCAGATTTATTATAAAGATTCCCCACAAAACCGCCTGATTGTGCGACGCTGCCGATGTCATTTGCTGCTAGCAATGGGGGTGATTATGGGGGTGTTGCTGAAACACCTACCCACCCGAAGTGCGGAAGGTTCGATCGTGTGTGTGCGTGTGGAAGGACCATTCAAAGATGCTCCGTTAAATTTAGATGAGATGATTCCAGTAATACACTACCATGTTGTTCCATCGGCGTCCTCCTCAGATGCACCAAACGATCATCGACGTCCTCCTCCGGGGAGGATCGCCTGGAGCAATTAAACTAATAAGTTGGAACTGTCGGGGTCTCTTGGGAACCCCGACCGTTCTTTTGCTTCTGGACATCCAGAGGTGACATAATCCAGATGCGTTTTTTCTGTCTGAAACGCATTTGGATGAGGATAGGGCAGCTTGAGAAGGAAAACGAGGATGGATTACAAAATCGTTGCACCAAGCCTTGATGGAAGGAAAGGTGGTTTGCTTTTAGTCTGGAAGAAGGAGGTGAGGATCTACTCCCAGACTACCACTTTTAGTGTCATCAATGTGATGGTGGAGGAATCAAATGGAAGAGAATGAAGGCTTTAGGGATTGTATGGGGAGCCGAGTTGGGATCATACGTACCAGCTAATACTTGCATGCTCAATCTAATCTCCTGTGGGTGGTCATTGGTGAATTTAATGAGATTCTATTCTCGTGAGAAAAGGAGGGAGGTGCGCCACGGCAGCAAGCGCCAAGATGTGCTTCGAAAGGCACATAATCTTCATCTCCTACAGATATCTGCAACACCTGCTGATTTTAATTCCCTCATGTGCAGTTGGTAAATCCTACTCATCTTTTTGCTATCTAAAGCTCGGAGTCGTTAAGGTGCATGAGGGTTTGCCTCAAGTTTGGAGCAAGTTTTGCCATCTTCAAGTATTAGATTCTTTGTCTGGACGCTGCTGCAGAACAGACTTTGGACTGCAGATCGACTACTTGTGAGAGGCTGGATCATCAGGATACTTGCTCCACTTGTGATCAGGTGCTTGAGTCTGCCCACCACCTGATATTCGGTTACCCCTTCGCCAAGCAGGTCTAGACTGCATACCAAAATACGAGACCACTGGCAAGCTAGGCAGAGCTGCGCTCAACCTCTGTTGGGACCTGGTGGGAGACGATCCTGCCTCTCAGGAAAAAAGGAGAGGGCACTGATGATTGCACCTTCTCAGCTTACGT
>NW_021305228.1:0-1874 GCF_002162155.2 Triticum dicoccoides
TTAATTGTGCATTGTGATCATATATTTCGTTCAAAGCATTCTAAGTTTTGTGTTGGCTGTTCTGCCATCTTGGCTGAGTTCGACACTCGTAGCCAGTTCTCTCTGGTCATGTTGCTATATCACATATTTCATTAAGTGTGTGCACTTAACACCTAAAGCATTTTCTCAGTAAAGCCTTTTCCGGTAAAGCATTGATATCATTTTTTATACTCTCAAATATAATCATTGAAAAAGGCTTCGAGATAACAAATATTATTGAAATGCTACAGTTGTAAAAACTGATATTTCGATTATATTTGAGAGTATAAAAAATGATATTAGTCAAATAAAACAATCTTCAGTAAAAATTAGCAGCAAAAACCTAGGAAGAGAAATTAAAATGAATAAACAGTCACGAATATACCTCAAGTGTAACAACATAATCCATTATGCGTGGCCTTGCTGCAGTGTGGTCCATAACTGTATCAACCTTCTCTGGAATCAGTTTCTCATCCCAAGTGATAAAATAGAGATCCTCGTCCAAATCGCCTCAGGAGCATTCATTTGGATGAGGCTTGACTATCAAAGATTAAAGTATACTATCACAATGCTCGTGCGTTGCTACGAAACTAAAATATGAGGATTAAGCTCATGGCTTAAGCACAATTTTAAGTTGGAGTCACATTTTTGCATCTTGTTATTTGTGCATTCTTCAAGTGTTGGTCTCACATAAAAGTAGTAGCGAACTTGTTAATTTATTTTAGGTCCCACATGACAGTATAAGTGCATTTGTTTATTTATATCTCTTGAAAGGTTGCTAGTCTCACATGTGGGTAAGGGTTCTTTTATTTTATTGGTGAAGGTTGTCATTCTCAGAAGTGAACTCACCACCAACTCCAACCTTTATAAGTAGGAAAGATATGGACAAGGCCTATTAAACGGCAAAGATTAATTTAAGAAGAATTGGCAACATCCATCTATTAGGCTTATATATGTAACATGGCCGGATATCAATCTAACATGGAAACGAAGCTGACAATATGAAATCTAGATGGTCGCCTTTTAGTTTCAGTATAACATTACGACAATTACCTTTATCTTCTTTGAGGGAAGACAAAACAATCAACCAGGTTCTCGGCTCCATGGTCATATACAATTTCAAGTACTCTGATGTCACTAGGATGGAGACAAGGATTGTTTTTATATTGCAACTTTTCAAACAACAATTGTTGTTTTATATTTCCCCATTATCTTTAGAAAAGTACGGCCAACCATTATCCTTCTGCTCTTTGCTGTTTTTTTGTAATTCTGATGTTAACTTGACCATATTTTAATTCGCCTGTTTCGTCCAAACAACCAATAAGAACATGGCCTTTCGGAACATGAATCTTACATCTAGTTCTTATGTCAGTCAACCTATTATCTTGATGGGCCTTAAGAATCATCAACATGTAAGGCTCTAAACTTGGTTCATAACCTTGCAGTAACATTTTCGATGTCGTCTTTGTTTTAGCACTACCAATTTTCCCTAGAACAGAGAGACCAACTTATCTGTTCGTCAGCATTTCAGCTAATTCATGCATGTCATCTTGCTGCATTAACTCAAATATCTCATCTTTTATTCCAAAAGTCGAAAGGAGAGATAATTTTGCAATTCATATAGCATGGTTGGGCTTTGCTCCAACTTGTAGTGTTAAACATTGTATTCTTAGATTCGAATTTCATCATGCTAGGCCGTAGAGAAAGATTACGAAAGGAATCAGGGTCGACAGAAATAACTCCTTTGTAGCCACCATACCTCGTTTGAAAAGCTGAATAGTGAGCCATTTCTTTGGCAAATCTCTCAGACATCTTCCCAATACCATCAGAAAATATGTATTTAGTGCCATCACTGG
>NW_021305229.1:0-2130 GCF_002162155.2 Triticum dicoccoides
GTTTTGGGGTCCCGAAGTGATTTCCATTATTGACCAATCTCGGGGTGCGATTACGTGTGGTCATCAACACTCTCAATTTCGGCCAATTCTGGTCCTTTTTGTGCACTATTGCTCACTGTTCTGGGTCCCAAAGCGATTTCCATGATTAACGATCCCAGGAGTGCATTTACGTGTCCGTCATCAACACTCATAGTTTTGGCCAATTCTGACCCGTTTCGTGGACTATTACTCACCGTTTTGGGGTCCCGAAGCGATTTCCACAGTCGTTCAACCCCAAGGTGCGCTTACATGTCGGTCGTCAACACTCGCAGTTTTGCTCGATTCTGACCCGTTTCGTGGACTATTACTCACTATTTTGGGGTCCTGGAGTGATTTCCACGATTAACGAACCCCTGAGTGAGTTTATGTGTCGGTCATCAATAATCCTAGGTTTGTCCAATTCTGGGCTCTTTCATGGACTATTACTCACCGTTTTGGGGTCGCAAAACGCTTTCCATGGTTGTCGAACCCCAAGGTGTGCTATGTGTGGGTGTTCAAAACTCGTAGTTTGGGTCGATTCTGGCCCGTTTTTTGGACTATACTTAGTTTTGGGGTCCCGAAGTGATTTCCACGATTTGCAAATCTCGGGGTGCGATTACGTGTGGTCATCAACAATCTCAATTTCGGCCAAATCTGGTCCGTTTCGTGCACTATTACTCACCGTTTTTGGTCCCAGAGCCATTTCCATGATTGACGATCCTAGGAGTGCATTAACGTGTCCATCGTCAACACTCATAGTTTTGGCCAATTCTGACCCGTTTCATGAACTATTACTCACCGTTTTGGGGTCCCGAAGCGATTTCCACAGTCGTTCAACCCTAAGGTGCGCATACGTGTCGGTCGTCAACACTCGCAGTTTTGGCCGATTCTGACCCGTTTCGTGGACTATTACTCGCTCTTTTGGGGTCCTGGAGTGATTTCCACGATTAACAAACCCCTGAGTGCGTTTACGTGTCGGTCATCACTAATCCTAGGTTTGTCCGATTCTGGGCTCTTTCATGGACTATTACTTACCGTTTTGGGGTCCCAAAATGCTTTCCATGGTTGTCGAACCCCAAGGTGTGCTATGTGTGGGTTTTCAAAACTCGTTGTTTGGGTCGATTCTGGCCCGTTTCTTGGACTATACTTAGTTTTGGGGTCCCGAAGTGATTTCCATTATTGACCAATCTCGGGGTGCGATTACGTGTGGTCATCAACACTCTCAATTTCGGCCAAATCTGGTCCGTTTCATGCACTATTACTCACCGTTTTGGGTCCCAGAGCCATTTCCATGATTGACGATCCTAGGAGTGCATTAACGTGTCCATCGTCAACACTCATAGTTTTGGCCAATTCTGACCCGTTTCATGAACTATTACTCACCGTTTTGGGGTCCTGAAGCGATTTCCACAGTCGTTCAACCCCAAGGTGCGCATACGTGTCGGTCGTCAACACTCGCAGTTTTGGCCGATTCTGACCCGTTTCGTGGACTATTACTCGCTCTTTTGGGTTCCTGGAGTGATTTCCACGATTAACAAACCCCTGAGTGCGTTTACGTGTCGGTCATCACTAATCCTAGGTTTGTCCGATTCTGGGCTCTTTCATGGACTATTACTTACCGTTTTGGGGTCCCAAAATGCTTTCCATGGTTGTCGAACCCCAAGGTGTGCTATGTGTGGGTTTTCAAAACTCGTTCTTTGGGTCGATTCTGGCCCGTTTCTTGGACTATACTTAGTTTTGGGGTCCCGAAGTGATTTCCATTATTGACCAATCTCGGGGTGCGATTACGTGTGGTCATCAACACTCTCAATTTCGGCCAATTCTGGTCCTTTTTGTGCACTATTGCTCACTGTTCTGGGTCCCAAAGCGATTTCCATGATTAACGATCCCAGGAGTGCATTTACGTGTCCGTCATCAACACTCATAGTTTTGGCCAATTCTGACCCGTTTCGTGGACTATTACTCACCGTTTTGGGGTCCCGAAGCGATTTCCACAGTCGTTCAACCCCAAGGTGCGCTTACATGTCGGTCGTCAACACTCGCAGTTTTGCTCGATTCTGACCCGTTTCGTGGACTATTACTCACTATTTTGGGGTCCTGGAGTGATTTCCA
>NW_021305230.1:0-1159 GCF_002162155.2 Triticum dicoccoides
CGGATCCCATCAGAACTCCGAAGTTAAGCGTGCTTGGGCGAGAGTAGTACTAGGATGGGTGACCTCCTGGGAAGTCCTCGTGTTGCATTCCCTTTTTAATTTTTTTCGCGCCGCTTGCAAAACAAAACGCACGTGTAAGTAATATATTTACCGTGTTTTATTATTTTGCACGAGTGCGGTAAGTCATAGCTGGGTGCTCACGATTCACGGGTCCAGCGTCGGCGTTGTGGCGCGGCAAGCGTGCACTGGTGCGGTTGAGAGGGAGGGGTGGAAACCGCGTTAAACTCGTCTCCGTAGTTGAGAGGGAGCGGCCAAAGCAATGTACAATCGTCTTTGTAGTGGAGCTGGGAGGGGCAAGGATAAGGGACGAAGACCGGGGTAACATGTCGGATGCGATCATACCAGCACTAAAGCACCGGATCCTATCAGAACTCTGAAGTTAAGCGTGCTTGGGCGAGAGTAGTACTAGGATGGGTGACCTCCTGGGAAGTCCTCGTGTTGCATTCCCTTTTTAATTTTTTTCGCGCCGCTTGCAAAACAAAACGCACGTGTAAGGAATATATTTACCGTGTTTTATTATTTTGCACGAGTGCGGTAAGTCATAGCTGGGTGCTCATGATTCACGGGTCCAGCGTCGGCGTTGTGGCGCGGCAAGCGTGCACTGGTGCGGTTGAGAGGGAGGGGTGGAAACCGCGTTAAACTCGTCTCCGTAGTTGAGAGGGAGCAGCCAAAGCAATGTACAATCGTCTTTGTAGTGGAGCTGGGAGGGGCAAGGATAAGGGACGAAGACCGGGGTAACATGTCGGATGCGATCATACCAGCACTAAAGCACCGGATCCCATCAGAACTCCGAAGTTAAGCGTGCTTGGGCAAGAGTAGTACTAGGATGGGTGACCTCCTGGGAAGTCCTCGTGTTGCATTCCCTTTTTAATTTTTTTCGCGCCGCTTGCAAAACAAAACGCACGTGTAAGTAATATATTTACCGTGTTTTATTATTTTGCACGAGTGCGGTAAGTCATAGCTGGGTGCTCACGATTCACGGGTCCAGCGTCGGCGTTGTGGCGCGGCAAGCGTGCACTGGTGCGGTTGAGAGGGAGGGGTGGAAACCGCGTTAAACTCGTCTCCGTAGTTGAGAGGGAGCGGCCAAAGCAATGTACAA
>NW_021305231.1:0-832 GCF_002162155.2 Triticum dicoccoides
CCCGTTTCATGGACTATTACGCACTGTTTTGGGGTTGGAGAGTGATTTCCACTATCAACAAACCCTGGGATGCGTTTACGTCTCGGTCATCAACAGTGGCAGTTTTGGCCTATTCTGGCCCGTTTCATGGACTATTACTCATTGTTTTTGGGTCCCGAAGTAATTTCCACGATTAACAAACCCTGGGATGTGTTTACGTGTCGGTCATCAATACTGCTAGTTTTGGCCGATTCTGGCCTGTTTCATCGATATTACTCACTGTTTTGGGGTCCCAGAGTGATTTCCACGATTAACAAACCCTGTGATGCGTTTACGTGTTGGTCATCAACACTCGCAGTTTTGGCCGATTCTGGCCCATCTCTTGGATACTCTCCGATTTGGGGTCCCGAAGCGATTTCCATAGTTAGTCAACCCAAGGGTGCGCTTACATGTCGGTCATCAATACTGGCTGTTTTGGCCGATTCTGGCCGGTTTCATGGACTATTACTCACTGTTTTGGGGTCCCGGAGTGATTACCACCATTAACAAACCCTGGGATGCGTCTACGTGTCGGTCATCAACGCTGGCAGTTTTGGCCGATTCTGGCCCGTTTCATGGACTATTACTCACTGTTTTGGGGTCCCAGAGTGATTTCCACGATTAACAAATCTTGGGATGCGTTTACGTTTCTGTCATCAACACTGCCAGTTTTGGCCGATTCTGGCCTGTTTCATGGAGTATTACTCACTGTTTTGGGGTCCCAGAGTGATTACCACGATTATAAAACCCTGGGATGCGTTTACATGTCGGTCATCAACACTCGCAGTTTTGGCCGATTCTGGCCCGTTTCATG
>NW_021305232.1:0-2050 GCF_002162155.2 Triticum dicoccoides
CACCAATGTTGGGATGGTTTAATGATGAACATTGTCAATCTTTTGAAATGAATAAGAGCTTCACTTATATGTGCAAACTGAGTTGCAATATTTTCATGCCTTCTACTTCTTGTGCTAATTTTTTGGCTTTAGATTTTATGAACTATGCAAGTTACTCATCTATTCATGTGTCATATATGCAAAAATCAAGGGAAGTAAAAATGGATGACATATACATATACAACATGTACACCTTGTCTCTTTTGTTAGCCACATTTCAGATTAAGCAACGCCGAGGACGGCTTTATTTTCAAGAAGGGGAGGATGATGAGGACATGACTACCCTGGATATGACCAAAAATATTGCATATATGCATATTTGTCAGGTGATTTCTAGTGCAAACTATTCAATAATCTATTTATGTTATCCAGAACAAAAATACTTCACACACTTTTGTGTTTTGTCTAATTGCAGAGTGTGCTCCTCCCTTGTTTACGTGCCGCGCCGTGATTTTGTTGGTGTTCTAGGCTCGCGTCTCTAGCACAGTCTAGCCTAGGACCAGCACAGTAACGTTGTTGAGCGTTTATTCAACTTTGCATCTCTGAATTGATTATTGCTGACCCTTTTTGCTACCATATTATAAGCCTTCCCAGCTCCACATACATCTACATCGTGCATTTGACTCTCCCTGGTAATCGCTCTATCCAAGCTTTGAGAGTTTTGACTACAACGGTTGCCGATCACCGCCTGTTGCTGGGTAATAACTGGTAAGAATTTGAGTTTTGCTTGACGGATTTGTGACACCCACCACCACCACTTGTTCGTAGTCTGTAGGATCATATTCTTGTGTGATTCTATTTCTGCTAACCATGCCAGGATCACAAGCCGACGAGATTGATTGGGAGAATTTATCGAACAAGGAGCTTCATGATAAGTTTCAGCAAATGATGACTGAACAGGTGCAAGATGTGCTGAACAATTTTGAAGAGGCCATGGAGAAGATCACTGGCCTTGAGAAGACGTTCGAAACAAAGCTCGATAACAAGTTTAATGAATAGCTCGCGCGTCTTCCACCACCACAACCCGCTGCACCTAACGCACCTCTCCAACAACAACAACAACGACTACCTCCACGTCGCGAAACAGACCTTCGCCGAGCGAGACGTGTTCCTCTTGCGTTTGGCCAAACTGTTGGTGCTGCTGTTGATACTTCTGTGGCTCCTGCTGCTGATGCGGAGGAATATGATTATGTGGGAGATTATGAGGATGAGGTTGATCAAAATCAGCACGACGTGTAGCCACCTGTACCACCACCAGCAGGTCGACCTCAGGTATATATTCGTAATGGTAGGCCTGCACCACCACCTCAGGTACGAGATGATGTCCATATTCCTAAACTGAAATTGAATATTCCACCATTTGAGGGTAGATATGTTCCTGATATATATCTTACTTGGGAGTTAGAAACTGAACAACGATTTACATGTTTACAATATCCTGAGGAGAGACGAGTTGCTGCTGCTGTTTGTGCTTTCACTAGTTTTGCATGTGTATGGTGGTCTGAACATTGTAGATTATATCCTATTCCAACTACTTGGGCTGCTTTGAAAACTGCTATGCATACGCGTTGGGTTCCACCATATTATCAACGTGAATTGCTTCAAAAATTGCAGCATTTAAGACAAGGGAAAAATTCTGTAGAAGAATATTATCAGGAATTACAAACTGGCATGATTAGATGTGGTATTGTTGAGGAGAATGAAGCTATGCTTGCACGTTTTCTGGGTGGATTAAATAGAGAGATTCAGACCATTCTAGACTATAAGGAGTATACTAATATCACTCGTTTATTCCATCTTGCTTGTAAAGCTGAACGTGAAGTGCAGGATCGACAAGCATTGGGGCGAACTAACTTTTCTGCAGGCCGACCTTCATCATGGACACCACGTGCATCTTCTACTTCAACTGCACCAGCACCTCCATCCGGTGCCACCTCCAGCCGTGATACAAGAAAACAGGCACAACCACCATTATCTGCCAAGAGCGCACCTGCGGGGCCTGCACAGCGTT
>NW_021305233.1:0-1564 GCF_002162155.2 Triticum dicoccoides
GTAGCCTCAACACAACCGCTGAACGTCTTTGGGCCATTTGCGAGGAACTGGTTCAGAGTAGCAAAGTGGTGCTGATTGTGGCCTTGATTCCCTTGACTGCCTTGATTGCGCTCTTGGAGGATTTGCATGATCAACTGTGTATTTGCATTAGTAGCGGCCATCACAGCTTGCCATGCTTCCGGAGGAGGCGGAGGTGGAGGCGGATCAGGATTCGGAGTCGTGCGCGTTGGAGGAGCCATCCTGAACAGGTTGACCACCATTAGCACATTGATAGACAACAATATAGAAGCTGAATCCAACGGAATGAAAATTGCAACATATAGTCTTCACATCCGAACAAAATGAACGAATGCATTCCTCTTCAAATGATCACATATCCATAAATTGAGAAGCCACGAAGAATTAAGGTAGAGAAATAAATCAACAAGGTATGGATCAAGAACGAATAATCGGTAAGAAATCCCAATCTCAAACCAATATCCGTGGAAGAAGAACTAGAGCTACTAGAATTCCCACCTATGAAACTCCCGAACCTTTCCGGTTATGCAATCAGGTGTTGGGGATACAGGGGAAGCACAATATCTCACCCAAACTAGCAAATCCTACATCCAGCTGTATCCATCCTTCAACACATAACCAGGAAAACTTCGGAAACCATCTACCTCAACCTTCAAAAAGCATCCGTTATACAAGTTATGGCGATACTCCAGAACTCCCGCCCCAGTACTGGGTGGCGTCGAGGTTATCTCACCAACGAACTGTATAAAAGAGATTTTCGATGTCGGCGAACATATCTCAAGTATACCAGAATTGCAACGATAAAATTGTGACGACAACACCTCGGAGCTCAACTCCCCGGGACACTGCCACAACCCCTAAAGACAGGAGGCACCAAGAACAATGTTCTCGTCACAAAACCATCGGAACAAAACCAAGATACTCGCGTGATCCTAAAAAATTTTTTTTTGTGAAATTTGAGAAGAGAAGGGTCAAAACTCTACGTCAGGATGCCTTACCAGAGCGATGAGGAGACTGGGAAGTAAAAGAATTCCTAAGCTCTCCGATATATAATTCCTAAGGACTCAAAACATTTTTCTAGACACAACTCGGCTGCTAAAAACGATCAAGCAATGGGGGCTCCTAAGGTCGGGGAAGGCTCTGAATACCAACTTGTAACGCCCTCGATGCGGCTATAGCTCCCACGTGTCGAGGCACGACTTAGAGGCATAACCGCATTGAAAGCAATGTCGCAAGTCAGGCAATCATTACAACATCCCAGGTAATACATAATAAAAGGGGGAGATAACATAGTTGGCTTACACTCGCCACGTCACATCAGAGTGCATAAATAACATCCATCAAACAAACACTCATGGCCCGACTACGGCGCCAAAATAGAAAAGAACCCAACATGCGACAAGGTCCTGAATCGATAACCCCAACTAGGCACCACTACTGATCATCTGGAAAAGACACATAGTATCGCTGAGAGTCCTCGTCGAACTCCCACTTGAGCTCGTAATCGTCAACTGGAGCAGAAACACCTGGACCTGCATCTGGAGTT
>NW_021305234.1:0-3248 GCF_002162155.2 Triticum dicoccoides
GTATTTTTGGTATAGAGATGCAAAGTAAAAAGTAAAAGGCAAAGTAAAAACAAAGCAAGTAATAAAGCGATAGAGATTGATATGATGAGAATAGACCCGGGGGGCATAGGTTTCACTAGTGGCTTCTCTCAAGAGCATAAGTATTCTACGGAGGGTGAACAAATTACTGTTGAGCAATTGACAGAATTGAGCATAGATATGAGCATATCTAGAGAATGATCATGTATATAGGCATCACATCCGAGACAAGTAGATCGAAACGATTCTGCATCTACTACTATTACTCCACTCATCAACCGCTATCCAGCATGCATCTAGAGTATTAAGTTAAAAACATAGTAACGCCTTAAGCAAGATGACATGATGTAGAGGGATAAATTCATGCAATATGATAAAAAAAACCATCTTGTTATCCTCGATGGCAACAATACAATACGTGCCTTGCTGCCCCTGCTGTCACTGGGAAAGGACACCGCAAGATTGAACCCAAATCTAAGCACTTCTCCCATTGCAAGAACTGCCAATCTAGTTGGCCAAACCAAAAGGATAATTCGAAGAGACTTGCAAAGATAACTCAATCATACATAAAAGAATTCAGAGGAGATTCAAATATTGCTCATAGATAAGCTGGATCATAAACCCACAATTCATCGGTCTCAACAAACACACCGCAAAAACAAGATTACATCAAATAGATCTCCACAAGAGAGGGGGGAACATTGTATTGAGATCCAAAAAGAGAGAAGAAGCCATCTAGCTACTAGCTACAGACCCGAAGGTCTGAAGTAAACTACACACACTTCATCGGAGGGGCTATGGTGTTCATGTAGAAGCCCTCCGTGGTGGATGCCCCCTCCGGCGGAGCTCCGGAACAGGCCCCAAGATGGGATCTCGTGGATACAGAAGGTTGCGGCGGTGGAATTAGGTTTTTGGCTCCGTATCTGGTCTGTCGGGGGTACGTAGGTATATATAGGAGGAAGGAGTACGTCGGTGGAGCAACAGGGGGCCCACGAGGTAGGGGGCGCGCCCAGGGGGGCGCGCCCCCCACCCTCATGACCTCCTCGGTTGTTCCTTGGAGCAGGGTCCAAGTCTCCTGGATCACGTTCGATGAGAAAATCACGTTCCCAAAGGTTTCATTCCGTTTGGACTCCGTTTGATATTCCGTTTCTTTGAAACACTGAAATAGGCAAAAAAACAGCAATTCTGGGCTGGGCCTCCGGTTAATAGGTTAGTACCAAAAATAATATAAAATTGGAAAATAAAGCCCAATATAGTCCAAAACAGTAGATAAAGTAGCATGGAGCAATCAAAAATTATAGATACGTTGGAGACGTATCAGGCATCCCCAAGCTTAATTCCTGCTCGCCCTCGAGTAGGTAAATGATAAAAAGGAATTTTTGATGCGGAGTGATACTTTGGCATAATTTCAATGTAAATCTTCTTAATTGTGATATGAATATTCAGATCCGAAAGATTCAAGACAAAAGTTCATATTGACATAAGAAATAGGGACAATTGCATTTTTACCCCTAGTTGGTTCCTACCCACGGGTTTTGCCCTTACTTTTCGAGCTTGCTCAGTTTTGCCCTTATTTTTTCCATCGAGGTCCCTCGAATGCCCTTTGACCGTTTGACCAAAACTTTGAAAATTCATAACTAATTCACATGAACTCAGAAAAATGCAAATAAGATATTAAAATGTTCAGATAAACATTACCTTTATGGGCATATCATTTGCATTCAGGACAAAATCATCGTTTAAACTACCCAAGGTAATTAATGTTATTAACATTATTAAAAATAAATAGGTAAAAACAATATTGTTTCCGTGAATAAAAATTATATACAAATGTAGGTGATGTTTTCTGAACATCCTGATACCTTATTTGCATTTTCCTGAGTTCGTATCAACTTGTTATGAAGTTTCCAAATAATGGTCAAAGTCGCTAGAACATTCATAACAAGTTGATACAAACTCTGAAAAATGCAAATAAGTTATCAGGATGTTCAGAAAACATCACCTACATTTGCATGTAATTTTTATTCATGAAAAAAATATTGTTTATACCTATTTATTTTTAATAATGTTAATAACACTAATTACCTCGGGTAATTTAAATGATGCTTTTGTCTTCAATGCAAATGATATGCCCATAAAGGTAATGTTTATCTGAACATTTTGGTATCTTATTTGCATTTTTCTGAGTTCATATGAATTAGTTATGAATTTTCAAAGTTTTGGTCAAACAGTCAAAGGGCATTCGAGGGATCTCGACAGAAAAAGTAAGGGCAAAACTGAGCAAGCTCGAAAAGTAAGGGCAAAACCCGTGGGTAGGAACCAACTAGGGGTAAAAATGTAATTGTCCCTAAGAAATAATAATACTTCAAGCATACTAATCAAAGTAATCATGTCTTCTCAAAATAACATGGCAAAAGAAATTTCATCCCTACAAAATTATATAGTTAGGCTATGCTTCATTTTCGTCACACAAAGATGTTCCCAACTTCTATACCCCCGATGACAAGCCAAGAAATTGTATCATACTTAAATAATCTCAGACCTTTTCAACTTTCACGCAATACATGAGCGTGAGCCATGGATATAGCACTATGGGTGGAATAGAATATGATGATGGGGATTATGTGGAGAAGACAAAAAAGGAGAAAGTCTCACATTGACGAGGCTAATCAACGGGCTATGGAGATGCCCATCAATTGATGTCAACATGAGGAGTAGGGATTGCCATGCAACGGATGCACTAGAGCTATGAATGCTCAATAAAAAGAAAACTAGTGGGTGTGCATCCAACTTGCTTGCTCATGAAGACCTAGGGCATTTGAGGAGGCCCATCGTAGGAATATACAAGCCAAGTTCTATAATGAAAAATTCCCACTAGTATAAAAAGACAACTTATGAGACTCACTACATGAGGAACAAGGTGCTACTTTGAAGCACAATATATGAGACTCACTACATGAAGAACAAGGTGCTACTTTGAAGCACAAGTGTGGAAAAGAGATAGTAGCATTGTCCCCTTTTTTTCTTTTTTTTTCTTTTTTTCTTTTTTTCCTTTTTTTCTTTTTTTCTTTTTTTTGGGCCTTTCTCTTTTTTTGCCTTTCTCTATTTTTTTCTCTTTTTTTTCTTTTTGGGCAATGCTCTACTAATGATGATCATCACACTTCTTTTGATTACAACATAAGGATTACAACTCGAAACTTAGAACAAGATATGACTCTATATGAATGCCT
>NW_021305235.1:0-47480 GCF_002162155.2 Triticum dicoccoides
GGAAACAGACCCTCGTGGTCAGGTTGATCGTGCTCCGGCGTGGTCAATAACCTCTCGGAGTTGGTTTAGCGATTGCTAAGGCGCGACGTCCTCGCACGTTCGTAGTCGGATCGTCAAAGTCGACTTCCACCAAAGCGATATCCATCATCTCATCGAAAGACGGGACACCTTTGCCTCTATCAAGTGGTATCAGATTTCCAGGTTGCTCGGTGAGATTTTACAGTTTTTCGTAGTTTAGATCGAGTCTGTTCTTCATACCTACAGTCCACGAAAAAGCCACAAAAAAAATTTAGGGTTAGTTCATCATATCCGAACCAATCTGAGCCTTTGCATAATCTTTTTAGGGTTTTGCTTTGTTGAATTTGCGGTTGCATCGTCGTGTCTAGTTGCTGGTCTTAGAGTCTAGTCTTTTAGAGTTTCGAGTTCTGGTCATAAGTTGTCACGCCGCCGCCGCACCATCATCATCGCCCCTACCATCTACCACCACCGCTTATCCGCCACCGCTCTGAATCCGTATCCATATGCCACCACCAGTCCGTGTCCATATACCACCACCGATCCATATCCATATACTACCACCGCTACCACCACCGCTGCCATATACCACCACCATATATCCACCACCAATCCGAGTTCCTTGCATATTAGGTTTGTTTTCGAGATCCATCTAGATTCCGATTCGTGTTTCCTTGCCGGAGTAGGTTCCGAAAAAAAAAGAGTCGGGTAGCCACGCTCCGTTTAGGCCCAAAATTTTTCGAAAACGCATTTTTCGAAAAAAATTATGGCTATCCTATTTTTAGGTGTTTCTGAGTGTTTTGAGACAGGTGCCATTATAGGAAGTTTTTTTTGACCCGTTTCCAGTTTTTGGGTCCGGGCAGTCGAAAAAAAAAAATTGGTCGAAAAAATTTCGTGCCCATCCTGTCCGTTTGAGCTAGGAAGAGTTTTGAGACACTCGCCCTTATAGTGATTTTTCGCAAAAAAAAAAAGCAGCGCAAAAAAAAAGAGCGCAAAAAAAAAGAGCGAAAAAAAATTCAGAGTGTGCTTTTCCCTTGTTTACGTGCCGCGCCATGATTTTGTTGGTGTTCTAGGCTCGCGTCTCTAGCACAGTCTAGCCTAGGACTAGCACAGTACCGTCGTTGAGCGTTTATTCAACTTTGCATCTCTGAATTGATTATTGCTGCCCCTTTTTGCTACCATACTATAAGCCTTCCCAGCTCCACATACATCTACGTCGTGTGTTTGACTCTCCCTGGTAATCGCTCTATCCAAGCTTTGAGAGTTTTTGACTACAACGGTTGCCGATCACCGCCTGCTGCTGGGTAAGAACTGGTAAGAATTTGAGTTTTGCTTGACGGATTTGTGACACCCACCACCACCACTTGTTCGTAGTCTGTAGGATCATATTCTTGTGTGTTTCTATTGCTGCTAACCATGCCAGGATCACAAGCCAACGAGATTGACTGGGAGAATTTATCGAACAAGGAGCTTCATGATAAGTTTCAGCAAATGATGACTGAACAGGTGCAAGATGTGCTGAACAATTTTGAAGAGGCCATGGAGAAGATCAGTGGCCTTGAGAAGACGTTCGAAACAAAGCTCGATAACAGATTTAATGAATTGCTCGCGCGTCTTCCACCACCACCACCCGCTGCACCTAACGCACCTCTCCAACAACAACAACAACAACGACTACCTCCACGTCGCGAAATAGACCTTCGCCGAGCGAGCCGTGTTCCTCTTGCGTTTGGCCAAACTGTTGGTGCTGCTGTTGATACTTCTGTGGCTCCTGCTACTGCTGTTGCTGGTACCCAGGAGGATGATGAGTATGCGGGCGATTATGAGGATGAGGTTGATCAAAATCAGATCTACGAGCAGCCACCAGCACCACCACCAGCAGGTCGACCTCAGGTATATATTCGTAATGGTAGGCCTGCACCACCACCTCAGGTACGAGATGATGTCCATATTCCTAAACTGAAATTGAATATTCCACCATTTGAGGGTAGATATGTTCCTGATATATATCTTACTTGGGAGTTAGAAACTGAACAACGATTTACATGTTTACAATATCCTGAGGAGAGACGAGTTGCTTCTGCTGTTTGTGCTTTCACTAGTTTTGCATGTGTATGGTGGTCTGAACATTGTAGATTATATCCTATTCCAACTACTTGGGCTGCTTTGAAAACTGCTATGCGTACGCGTTGGGTTCCACCTTATTATCAACGTGAATTGCTTCAAAAATTGCAGCGTTTAAGACAAGGAAAAAATTCTGTAGAAGAATATTATCAGGAATTACAAACTGGCATGATTAGATGTGGTATTGTTGAGGAGAATGAAGCTATGCTTGCACGTTTTCTGGGTGGATTAAATAGAGAGATTCAGACCATTCTCGACTATAAGGAGTATACTAATATCACTCGTTTATTCCATCTTGCTTGTAAAGCTGAACGTGAAGTGCAGGATCGACAAGCATTGGGGCGAACTAACTTTTCTGCAGGCCGACCTTCATCATGGACACCACGTGCATCTTCTACTTCAACTGCACCAGCACCTCCATCAGGTGCCACCTCCAACCGTGATACAAGAAAACAGGCACAACCACCATTATTTGCCAAGAGCGCACCTGCGGAGCCTACACAGCGTTCTTCTTCTTCCATAGCATCAACAGGGCACACAAGTGATATTATTTGTCGTCGTTGTAAGGGAGGAGGTCATTATGCGAGAGAATGCAAATCTCCGCGTGTGATGATTGCTACCGCGGATGGTGGATATGAGTCCGCTAGTGACTATGATGAGGAGACTTTGGCTCTTATTACACGTGAAGAACATGGTGGAGATGATTCTGATAATGAGACGCAATACATGGCTCCTGAAGACGCTGACAGGTATGAATGTTTAGTTGCTCAACGTGTTTTGAGTGTGCAGATCACACAAGCCGAGCAAAATCAGAGGCACAATTTGTTCCATACCAAGGGAGTTGTGAAGGAACGTTCTGTGCGCGTCATCATAGACGGAGGGAGCTGCAACAACTTGGCTAGCATGGAGATGGTCGAGAAGCTTTCTCTCACCACAAGACCACATCCACATCCTTACTACATCCAATGGTTCAACAACAGCGGCAAGGTTAAGGTAACACGTACTGTTCGTGTGCATTTTAGTATATCTACATATGCTGATTATGTTGATTGTGATGTGGTACCTATGCAAGCATGTTCCTTATTACTTGGTAGACCATGGCAATTTGATAAAAATTCTGTACACCATGGTAGAAACAATCACTATACTCTTGTTCATAAGGATAAAAATATTACTTTGCTTCCTATGACTCCTGATTCCATTTTGAAAGATGATATTAATAGAGCTAGTAAAGCAAAACAGGAGACGAATAAGAGTGAAAATCAGATTGTGGCAAAAGAATTTGAGCAACAAATGAAGCCTAATAATAAACCATCTAGTGTTGCTTCTGAAATTAAATTGAAAAGTGCATGTTTATTTGCCACCAAATCTGATATTGATGAGCTAGATTTCAGCAAATCTGTTTGCTATGCTTTTGTGTGCAAAGAGGCATTATTTTCATTCGAGGACGTGCCTTCCTCTTTGCCTCCTGCTGTCACTAACATTTTGCAGGAGTTCGCTGACGTCTTTCCACAAGACGTGCCACCGGGATTACTGCCTATTCGAGGGATTGAGCATCAGATTGACTTAATTCCCGGTGCTTCACTGCCAAACCGTGCACCATACCGTACCAATCCAGAGGAGACGAAGGAGATTATGCGTCAAGTACAAGAGCTTCTCGACAAAGGTTATATACGCGAATCCCTTAGTCCTTTTGCTGTTCCTATTATTCTAGTGCCGAAAAAGGATGGTACATCACGTATGTGTGTTGATTGTAGAGGCATTAATAATATTACTATTCGTTATCGTCATCCTATTCCTAGGCTAGATGATATGCTTGATGAATTGAGTGGCTCTACAATATTCTCCAAAGTTGATTTACGTAGTGGATACCATCAAATTTGTATGAAATTGGGAGATGAATGGAAAACAGCATTCAAAACTAAGTTTGGATTATATGAGTGGTTAGTCATGCCTTTTGGGTTAACTAATGCACCTAGTACTTTCATGAGATTAATGAACGAAGTTTTACGTGCTTTCATTGGACGATTTGTGGTAGTTTACTTTGATGACATATTGATTTATAGCAGATCTTTGGAAGAACATTTGGAACATTTACGTGCTGTTTTTATTGCTCTACGTGATGCACGTTTGTTTGGTAACCTTGGGAAGTGCACCTTTTGCACCGACCGAGTATCTTTTCTTGGCTATGTTGTCACTCCACAGGGAATTGAAGTTGATAAAGCCAAGATTGAAGCTATTGAGAGTTGGCCGCAACCCAAAACGGTCACACAAGTGAGGAGTTTTCTTGGCCTCGCTGGATTCTATAGGCGTTTTGTGAAAGATTTCAGCACCATTGCTGCACCTCTCAATGAGCTTACAAAGAAAGATGTGCCTTTTCTTTGGGGTACCGCACAGGAAGAAGCCTTCACGGTATTGAAAGATAAGTTGACACATGCTCCTTTACTCCAACTTCCTGATTTTAATAAGACTTTTGAGCTTGAATGTGATGCTAGTGGAATTGGATTAGGAGGTGTGTTATTACAAGATGGCAAACCTGTTGCATACTTTTCTGAAAAATTGAGTGGGCCTAGTCTGAATTATTCTACTTATGATAAAGAATTATATGCTCTTGTTCGGACTTTAGAAACATGGCAACATTATTTATGGCCCAAAGAATTTGTTATACATTCTGATCATGAATCTTTGAAACATATTAAAAGTCAAGCTAAACTGAATCGTAGACATGCTAAATGGGTTGAATTCATTGAGACTTTCCCTTACGTCATTAAACACAAGAAGGGAAAAGAAAATGTTATTGCTGATGCATTGTCTCGTCGCTATACTATGCTTTCACAACTTGACTTCAAAATATTTGGTTTGGAGACCATCAAAGATCAATATGTGCATGATGCTGATTTTAAAGATGTAATGCAGAATTGTAAAGAAGGAAGAATGTGGAACAAGTTCGTCGTTAACGTTGGATTTGTGTTTCGTGCTAACAAGCTATGCATTCCAGCTAGCTCCGTTCGTCTTTTGTTGTTGCAGGAGGCGCATGGAGGAGGATTAATGGGACACTTTGGCGTGAAGAAGACGGAGGACGTACTTGCTACACATTTCTTTTGGCCAAAGATGAGACGGGATGTTGAGCGTTTTATTGCTCGATGCACTACATGTTAAAAAGCTAAGTCACGACTCAATCCTCATGGTTTATATATGCCTTTGCCTGTACCTAGTGTTCCTTGGGAGGATATATCTATGGACTTTGTTTTAGGTTTACCTCGAACAAAGAAGGGGAGGGATAGCATATTTGTTGTCGTGGATAGATTCTCGAAAATGGCACACTTTATACCATGTCATAAAAGTGATGATGCTGTTAATGTTGCTGATTTGTTCTTTCGTGAAATTATTCGCTTGCATGGTGTGCCAAATACTATTGTTTCAGATCGTGATACTAAATTTCTTAGCCACTTTTCGAGATGTTTATGGGCTAAGTTGGGGACTAAACTGCTTTTCAGTACTACTTGTCACCCCCAAACTGATGGACAAACTGAAGTAGTCAATAGAACGTTGTCTACTATGCTTAGGGCTGTTTTGAAGAATAATAAGAAAATGTGGGAGGAATGCTTGCCTCATATTGAATTTGCTTATAATCGTTCATTGCATTCTACTACTAAGATGTGCCCTTTTGAAGTTGTGTATGGTTTCCTACCTCGTGCACCTATTGATTTGTTGCCTCTTCCATCTTCGGAGAAGGTTAATTTTGATGCTAAACAACATGCTGAATTGATTTTAAAAATGCATGAGTTAACTAAGGAAAACATTGAGCGTATGAATGCCAAATATAAACTTGCTGGAGATAAGGGTAGAAAACATGTTGTGTTTGCACCTGGAGATCTTGTTTGGTTACATTTGCATAAGGATAGATTTCCTGATTTGCGCAAATAAAAGCTCATGCCACGGGCTGATGGTCCCTTTAAGGTGTTAGAGAAAATAAATGATAATGCATATAAACTTGAGCTGCCTGCAGATTTTGGGGTTAGTCCCACTTTTAACATTGCAGATTTGAAGCCTTATTTGGGTGAGGAAGATGAACTTCCGTCGAGGACGACTTCATTTCAAGAAGGGGAGGATGATGAGGACATCAATACAATTGTTACACCCACAGCCCCTGCTGCTATACATACTGGACCAATTACTAGAGCTCGTGCACGCCAACTAAATTACCAGGTACTTTCGTTTCTTGGTAATGATTCTAATGTTCATGAGAATATGATGCTGCCTAAATTGGATACATTTGTTTTGCTTACAAATGAAGGGCCTAGCTTGGAGAAGGATGAACATTGGAGCAAGAACAAGCATGGAGATGATGGCATGCGCAAGGGGAACAAGAACGGAGTTACAAGTGATGATTTCAGGACTTTGAAGCCACCATAATGGGTGCATGAAGCCTTGGACGAAATATACAAGATGCCACTTCCTAAATTTCGTCCCGAGGCTATTTTAGGTGCTGCATCACCTTATTATTGGGCCAGGCCCGTGTAATTTCGAAATACATAAGTATAGGCTATTTTTAGAGTCCGTATGTGTGGGGAAACAAGAGATAGGGTTGATTTCGGACCCCTCCACCAAGGGCCACGAAATTCCCCCCTCTTCCTCCATATATACAGCCCTTAGGGCATCGTTTAGACTTTGGGTTTTGTTTAGATTAAAAGTTCGCCATAGCTGCAACTTCGCGTACTTCGTTTGTGTTCAACGACCAGACAAAGGCGTCACAGAACCCCACCTTGATCAATAAAGCTTTCATCTTATATTCGCAATATCCAGATTGCAATCTCAGTTTCTTGCTTGTTCTTCGTTTGCTCGCAGGAAACAGACCCTCGTGGTCAGGTTGATCGTGCTCCGGCGTGGTCAATAACCTCTCGGAGTTGGTTTAGCGATTGCTAAGGTGCGACGTCCTCGCACGTTCATAGTCGGATCGTCAAAGTCGACTTCCACCAAAGCGATATCCATCATCTCATCGAAAGACGGGACACCTTTGCCTCTATCAGTTTCCGTCGAGGACGACTTCATTTCAAGAAGGGGAGGATGATGAGGACATCAATACCATTGTTACACCCACAGCCCCTACTGCTACATATACGGGACAAATTACTAGAGCTCGCGCACGCCAATTAAATTATCAGGTACTTTCGTTTCTTGGTAATGATTCTAATGTTCATGAGAATATGATGCTGCCTAAGTTGGATACATTTGTTTTGCTTACAAATGAAGGGCCTAGCTTGGAGAAGGATGAACATTGGAGCAAGAACAAGCATGGAGATGATGCCATGCGCAAGGGGAACAAGAACGGAGTTACAAGTGATGATTTCAGGACTTTGAAGCCATCATAATGGGTGCATGAAGCCATGGACGAAATATACAAGATGCCACTTCATAAATTTCGTCCCGAGACTATTATAGGTGATGCGTCACCTTTTTATTGGGCCAGGCCCATGTAATTTCGAAATACATAAGTATAGGCTATTTTTAGAGTCCGTATGTGTGGGGAAACAAGAGATAGGGTTGATTTCGGACCCCTCCACCAAGGGCCACGAAATTCCCCCTCTCTTCCTCCATATATACAGCCCTTAGGGCACCGTTTAGACTTTGGGTTTTGTTTAGATTAAAAGTTCGCCATAGCTGCAACTTCGTGTACTTCGTTTGTGTTCAACGACCAGACAAAGGCGTCACAGAACCCCACCTTGATCAATAAAGCTTTCATCTTATATTCGCAATATCCAGATTGCAATCTTAGTTTCTTGCTTGTTCTTCGTTTGCTCGCAGGAAACAGACCCTCGTGGTCAGGTTGATCGTGCTCGGGCGTGGTCAATAACCTCTCAGAGTTGGTTTAGCGATTGCTAAGGCGCGACGTCCTCGCACGTTCGTAGTCGGATCGTCAAAGTCGACTTCCACCAAAGCGATATCCATCATCTCATCGAAAGTCGGGACACCTTTGCCTCTATCAGGACAGCACAAGGACTAAGGGATTCGCGTATATAACCTTTGTCGAGCAGTTCTTGTACTTGACGCATAATCTCCTTCGTCTCCTCTGGATTGGTACGGTATGGTGCACGGTTGGGTAGCGAAGCACCGGGAATTAAGTCAATTTGATGCTCAATCCCTCGAATAGGTGGTAATCCCGGTGGCACGTCTTGTGGAAAGACGTCAGCGAACTCCTGCAAAATGTTAGTGACGGCAGGGGGCAAAGAGGAAGGCACGTCCTCGAATGAAAATAATGCCTCTTTGCACACAAAAGCATAGCAAACAGATTTGCTAAAATCTAGCTCATCAATATCAGATTTGGTGGCAAGTAAACATGCACTTTTCAATTTAATTTCAGAAACAACAGTAGATGGTTTATTATTAGGCTTCATTTGGTGCTCAAATTCTTTTGCCACAATCTGATTTTCACTCTTATTTGTCTCCTGTTTTGCTTTATTAGCTCTATTAATATCATCTTTCAAAATGGAATCAGGAGTCATAGGAAGCAAAGTAATATTTTTATCGTTATGAACAAGAGTATACTGATTGTTTCTACCATGGTGTACAGAATTTTTATCAAATTGCCATGGTCTACCAAGTAATAAGGAACATGCTTGCATAGGTACCACATCACAATCAACATAATCAGCATATGTAGAGATACTAAAATGCACACGAACAATACGTGTTACCTTAACCTTGCCGCTGTTGTTGAACCATTGGATGTAGTAAGGATGTGGATGTGGTCTTGTGGTGAGAGATAGCTTCTCCACCATCTCCATGCTAGCCAAGTTATTACAGCTCCCTCCATCTATGATCACGCGAACAGAACGTTCCTTCACAACTCCCTTTATATGGAACAAATTATGCCTCCGATTTTGCTCAGCTTGCGTAACCTGCACACTCAAAACACGTTGAGCAACTAAACATTCATACCTGTCAGCATGTTCAGGAGCCATGTATTGCGTCTCATGATCAGAATCGTCTCCACCGTGTTCGTCATGTGTAATAAGAGCCAAAGTCTCCTCATCATAGTCACTAGCAGACTCATACCCACCATCCTCAGTAACAATCATCACACGCTTAGATGGGCATTCTCTCACAAAATGACCTCCACCCTTGCAATGTCGACAAATAATATCATGTGTTTGCCCTGTTGATGCCATGAATGAAGAAGAGCTCTTTGCAGGCCCAGAAGGTGTGCTCTTGGCAGATAGTGGTGATTGTGCCTGCTTTATTGTATCACGGTTGGAGGTGGCAGCCGACGGAGGCGCCGGTGTAGCAGAACGTGTGGAAGTAGATGATGCACGTGGTGTCCATGATGAAGGTCGACCTGCAGAAAAGTTTGTCCGCGCCAATGACTGTCGATCCTGCACTTCACGTTCAGCTTTACAAGCAAGATGGAATAAACGAGTGATATTAGTATACTCCTTATACTCTAGAATCGTCTGAATCTCTCTATTTAATCCACCCATAAAACGTGCAAGCATAGCTTCATTCTCCTCAACAATACCACATCTAATCATGCCAGTTTGTAATTCCTGATAATATTCTTCTACAGAAATTTTTCCCCTGTCTTAAGCGCTGCAATTTTTGAAGTAATTCACGTTGATAATATGGTGGAACCCAACGAGTACGCATAGCAGTTTCCAAAGCAGCCCAAGTAGCCGGAATAGGAAATAATCCACAATGCTCAGACCACCAAACACATGCAAAACTAGTGAACGCACAAACAGCAGCAGGAACACGTCTCTCCTCGGGATATTGTAAACATGTAAATCGTTGTTCAGTTTCTAACTCCCAAGTAAGATATATATCAGGAACATATCTACCCTCAAATGGTGGAATATTCAATTTTAGTTTAGGGAGATGGTCATGATCTCGTACCTGAGGGTGAGCCCTACCATTGCCATTATTTACATGTGGACGACCTGGTGGTTGTTGTGCTGGTGGTGGCACGTAGTTCTGATTTTGACCAACCTTATCCTCATAATCTCCCACATAATCATCCTCCTCCACATCAGCAGTAGGAGCCACAGAAGTATCAACAGCAGCACTAGCAGTTTGGCCCGACTAAAGAGGGACACGGCTCGCTCGGCGGAGGGCTGTTTCCCGACGTGGAGGTAGTCGATGTTGTTGCTGTTGTTGCAGAGGTGCGGCAGGAGCAGCCGGTGGTGGTGGTGGAAAACGCGAAAGCAATTCAGCAAACTTGTTATCGAGCTTTGTTTCAAACGTCTTCTCCATGCCATCTATCTTCTCCATGGCCTCTTCAAATCTGTTTATCACATCTTGCACCTGTCCACTCATCATTTGCTGAAACGTATCATGAAGCTCCTTGTTCGTCAAGTTCTCCCAGTCAGTCTCGTCGGCTTGTGATCCTGGCATGGTTAGCAGCAATAGAAACACACAAGAATATGATCCTACAGACTACTAACAAGTGGTGGTGGTGGCGGGTGTCACAAATCCGTCAAGCAAATCTCAAATTCTTACCAGTTCTTACCCAGCAGCAGGCGGTGATCGGCAACCGTTGTAGTCAAAACTCTCAAAAGCTTGGATAGAGCGATTGCCAGGGAGAGTCAAACGCACGACATAGATGTATGTGGAGCTGGAAGGCTTATAGTATGGTAGCAAAAAGGGTCAGCAATAATCAATTCAGAGATGAAAAGTTGAATAAACGCTCAACGACGGTACTGTGCTAGTCCTAGGCTAGACCGTGCTAGAGACGCCAGCCTAGAACACTAACAAAATCACGGCGCTGCACTTAAATAAGGGAAAAGCACACTCTGGAACTCTCTTTTTTTCGCTCTTTTTTTTGCGCTCCTTTTTTTTGCGCTCATCTTTTTTTTGCGAAAAATCACTATAATGGCGAGTGTCTCAAAACTCTTCCCTCGTCAAACTGATAGGATGGGCACGAAATATTTTTTTCACTTTTTTTTCGGAAATCAGGGCAGCGACGACGAAAAAGTGCGACAAAAAATCACTATGATGGTACGTGGCTCAAAAGACTCACAAAAGCCTAAAAATAGGATAGGGAAAAAAAATTTGCCCATGAAAATTTTGGCCTAAAAACTGCCCGGGGGTCTCCAGACTCTTTTTTTTCCTTTTTTTTTCCGAGACCTACGCAGGCAAGGAAACACGAATCAAAATTTAGATTGATCTCAAGAACAAACATAATATGAGAAGAACTCGGATTGGTGGTGGATATATGGTTGTGGTATATGGCAGCGGTGGTGGTATATGGTAGCGGTGGTGGTATATGGATACAGATTGGTGGTGGTATATGGATAGGGATTGGTGGTGGTATATGGATATGGATTCAGAGCGGTGGCGGATAAGCAAAAGTGGTAGATGGGCGATGATGATGGTTCGGTGGCGGCGTGACAACTTATGACCAGAACTCGAAACTCTAAAAGACTAGACTCTAAGACCAGCAACTTGACACGACGATGCAACCGCAAATTCAACAAAGCAAAAACCCTAAAAAGATTATGCAAAGGCTCAGATTGTGATAGAGGCGAGGGTCCCTATCCTTCGATGAGATGATAACTATCGATTTGGTGGAGACGACTTTGACGATCCGACTACAAACGTGCACGACGTTGCGCCTTAGCAATCGCTAAACCAACTCCGGGAGGTTATTGACCACGTTGGAGCACGATCAACCTGACCACGAAGGTCTATTCTTGCAAGCAATCGAAGAACAAGCAAGAATATGATTAAGCAATCTGAATATTGCGAGTATGGATGAAGTATTGATAAAAGTGGGGTTTCATAAGCGGTCTTGGTCTGGTCGTTGGACACAAACGAAGTACACGAAGTTGCAGCGATGGCTAACTTTTAACTAAATAAAACCCAAGTCTAAACGAAGCCTTAAGGGCTATATATATAGGGAAGAGAGAGGGGATTTTGTCCACCCTTGGCAAGGTGGGACTAAAACACCTCCTAAGTCGTTTCCCCTATAATATGGACTCTAAAAATAGATTACATGGGCCTGGCCCAAAATAAGGTGGCGCGACACCAATAATAAGCTATGGAGGAAATTTATGAAAGGCCATCTTGTATATTTCGTCCATCTTCTTGTATGTCATCATGGTGGCTTCAAAGTCCGGAAATCTCCACTTGAACCTCCGTTCTTGTTCTCTTTGCACGCACCTTCATCTCCGTGCTTGACCATACTCCAATGTTCATCCTTCTTGTCCATGCTAGGCCCTTCAATTGCAAGCAACACAAATGTATCTAAGTTAGGCAGCATCATATTCTCATGAACGCTAGAAACATTACCAAGAAACGAAAGTACCTGATAATTTAATTGGCGTATCTGAGCTCTAGCAACTGTTCCAAGAGGTAAAACAACAGGGGATATGGGTGTAACTGTGGTAGCCATGTCCTCATCATCCTCCCCTTCTTCAAAACAAAGCCGTCCTCGGCGTTGCTTAATCTGAAATATGGCTAACAATAGAGACAAGGTGTACACGTTGTATATGTATATGTCATCCATTTTAACTGATCTCAGTTGTGGCACATGTGACACAGTTATACAAGAGCACCCTTCAAAAGTCGTGAAAAATAAAGCCAATATATTATCACAAGAAGTCAAAGGCATGAAAATATTGCAACTTAGTTTGCACATATAAGTGAAGCTCTTATTCATAATAAAAGATTGGCAATGCTCATCATTAAACCATCCCAACCTTGATGAACCATCACCAAGATTAGAGGTCATATCAAAATGATTAAACATTGGCACAACTATTTTCAAACGTATTTGATCCAAATCTGATCTTTTCACTGATTCACATGGTTCTTTTGCATCAATTGTTAATTCAATGGGTTCACTCAAAATTGTTTGATCACATGGCAAAGTCAAATCATGAACATAGTCCTCTAAAATAGCTGGTGTGATCAAAGTAGTGGGTAGCTCATCGCATGGTTCATTTAAATTGACAAGGCATTCATCATACTCATGTGGAGGTGGAAGATCGGTACCTTTGTCATTACCTCTTATGATCAACAAAGAGGATGTAGGCACTCTAGGTGGCGACATGTCACATGGTGGAGGTGATGTAGTGCTCTCAACAATGGATGTTGTTGCCATAGGAGACGCAGTGGTGGAAGGAACAACCGTCGCAACTCGTGGGATTTGCACCTTCCGCTTGTTTATCTTGTGGGCAACACGTCTTGTTATCTCCTGTTCAGCTTTGCAAGCAAGACGAAACAAACGGTCCATAGGATAACATGTTTCATGAATTAGTATCTCCTGAATGTCACGGTTTAATCCTCCCCAAAATCTATCCATAAATTCTTCTTCACTTTCTTCTAAAGAGGAATGCAACAAGGTAGTTTGTAAATCATCATAATATTTCATTACAGTGTCATTACCTTGTTTTAAATGTTGCAACTTTTTAATCATGTCATGAGTATAATAAGCGGGGACGAATGTATGTCGCATGGCAAGTTTCAAATCATCCCAAGTAATAGGTATATAATCAGGGTGTAACCGACAATATTCACTCCACCAAACTAAAGCATAACCAGTGAAAGAACCAACCGCAACCTTAACTTTTTTATGTTCATCAAAATTATGGGAAGCAAATATAATATTTATGTCGAACTCCCATTCAATATATAAAGCAGGTCTAAAACGGCCATTAAATGATGGTATAGAAACATTAACCTGATCATGTGCATTTGGATGTTTATGCACCTCTCGTGATCGTTGTGGAATTTGCATAGGTGGTGGCACGTCTCCCGCGATCGACAAAGCCCATGGATTGACTCTAGATCCTGTCATGATTAGTAGAAACAAGAAACAAAATCCAAAAATAATGTTCCTATAACTACTAGGATGTGGTAGTAAAACGCTCACAGTAAAGCAAATATCAATGTCTTACAATGTCTTACCATGCAGCAGGCGGTGATCGGCAACCAGCGGTGTCAAGTAACTCCAAAAGTTGGGTAAAGCGATTGCCAGGTGAACGTATGGATAGACGGTGTAGAAATATGTGGAGCTGGGTTGGCTTTATATATGTGGGGAAAAAATGCTACAACCACGTTAATTAGTGCAAGCTGAAAATTCGTTCAAAGTGGTCGAGTGCTGATCCTAGGCTAGACCGTGCTAGAGACGCGAGCCTAAGACACAAATGAAATTCACGTGCCCTGGCAACCAAGTACTCAAGTTGCAACAAAAAAAATATGAGCAACGTAGCAACAAGCCAAACGAGCAATACTACAAGTATGTATGATATCTGCAAATATTTGGTATGTGGCTAATCTCTCTTTTCTTTTGTTTCTGCCTCAATGTCTTTCTCCCTCACGTGCAACTTCTTTTTTTTCGATAAACAATTTCCAAGTACTACCGAACAAACGTGATTGCTCTTCTTTTTTTTCACTATCCAGTTCCTTTTCTTTTTCTTCCTATTCTCTGATTTTCTTTTTGAATCCTTCCAAAAGATGAGCACGCAGCACTTTAATGTCTCCTATCCCAAAACTTCCAAAGAAAACATCCACGTTATCCCCTTCCTTTATTGGCTGATCTCTTCTCTTTATTGGCTGATCCCTTTTCTCGTTGTGTTGGCCGATCTGTTTTTTTTTTGACTTTCCAATTAGTAGGCACAACTCACGTCCTTCCTTCCTTCTTTCCCTTTTTTTAAAGAAAATTGCCCCAAAAATGGCCACCAACCAAACCGATTGGCACTTGCCTTTTTTTAATCTTTTCCTTATCTCTTTTGGCAACGTCCAAAAATAATTCCTCACAATAAATGCCGATTCAGAAACCTGCACCACCACGTTACTTCTCTCTCTCTCTCCTGCTGTTTTTTTCTATCTTCCAAACTCTGACTCTTTTTTTTTGTTGGATTAGTCAATAAAAAAAATCCACCAACGTGAATTGCTAGGACTCCAAACCGAATAGGTTTTATTATTTGTTTCTTTCTTTTCAAGAAACATCCAAAATATGGAAACCTCGAACCGAATCTGTACTCTTTAATTCCTCCCCTCCTGTTTCTTTTTGGCTGATCAAAATTTGCGGGACTTGTTTCCACGCATATCTAACAACCAAAGGAAACTTTCTCTATGTTCCTTTTATTCCGCCAACCTCTCTTTTCTCTCTCTCTCTCTTTTTGCAGCGATCTCCACGAATCCAAACTAGTACTATGATTCGGTCAGCCAAAAGAAGGATTCAATCAGATCTGCACTTTCCTTTCTTTGCCTTCAACGATTAGGAAACTTTCCAAGAACTACGCTGCTATTTTTATTTCTCAAATCTGCACAAGATTACCACGTGATGCCTTTACTTGGAAACGAAATCTTTTTTTTAACTCCAACGTTGGTTGCTCGTTATCTTCTTTGATTTTTCTTCTCCTTCTCACTCTCCAACAAAAATCCAAACGTCCAATACTTGGAAACAGACCAGCACGTCCTCCTTTGCTTTTTTTCTCCTTATTTACCACAACAAACAGGGATTTATGGACACAGATCGGCGCTTGCCTTTTCTTTCACGGATGATCCCTTCTTTCCTTAAAACCAGCAACTCGACACACGATGCAACCGAAAATTCAACAATGCAAAAACTAAGTGATAATAGTGAAAGGCTCGGACTGTTTGGGACACGGATGAACTAATCTAACTCTTTTTTGGTGGCTTTTTCTTGGACTCTAGGTACGAAGAACATATGCAATCTAGACTATGAAAAACTGGAAATCTCACTGAGCAACCTGAAAACTGATACCACTTGATAGAGGCGAGGGTCCCGATCCTTTGATGAGATGATAACTATCGATTTGGTGGAGACGACTTTGACGATCTGACTACAAACATGCACGACGTTGCGCCTTAGCAATCGCTAAACCAACTCTAGGAGGTTATTGACCACGTTGGAGCATGATCAACCTGACCACGAAGGTCTATTCCTGCAAGCAATCGAAGAACAAGCAAGAATATGATTAAGCAATCTGAATATTGCGAGTATGGATGAAGTATTGATAAAAGTGGGGTTTCATAAGCGGTCTTGGTCTGGTCGTTGGACACAAACGAAGTACACGAAGTTGCAGCGACGGCTAACTTTTAACTAAATAAAACCCAAGTCTAAATGAAGCCTTAAGGGCTATATATATAGGGAAAAGAGAGGGGATTTTGTCCACCCTTGGCAAGGTGGGACTAAAACACCTCCTAAGTCGTTTCCCCTATAATATAGACTCTAAAAATAGATTACATGGGCCTGGCCCAAAATAAGGTGGCGCGACACCAATAATAAGCTATGGAGGAAATTTATGAAAGGCCATCTTGTATATTTCGTCCATCTTCTTGTATGTCATCATGGTGGCTTCAAAGTCCGGAAATCTCCACTTGAACCTCCGTTCTTGTTCTCTTTGCACGCACCTTCATCTCCGTGCTTGACCATGCTCCAATGTTCATCCTTCTTGTCCGTGCTAGGCCCTTCAATTGCAAGCAACACAAATGTATCTAAGTTAGGCAGCATCATATTCTCATGAACGCTAGAAACATTACCAAGAAACAAAAGTACCTGATAATTTAATTGGCGTATCTGAGCTCTAGCAACTGTTCCAAGAGGTAAAACAACAGGGGTATGGGTGTAACTGTGGTAGCCATGTCCTCATCAGATTGGTTCGGATATTATGAACTAACCCTAATTTTTTTCTCTGGCTTTTTCGTGGACTGTAGGTATGAAGAACAGACTCGATCTAATCTACGAAAAACTGTAAAATCTCACCGAGCAACCTGGGAATCTGATACCACTTGATAGAGGCTAAGGTGTCCCAATGTTTCGATGAGATGGTGGCTATCGTTTTCTGTGGGAGTCGACGTTGACGATCCGACTACGAACGTGCGAGACGTCGCGCCTTAGCAATCGCTAAACCAACTTCCGAGGGTTATTGACCACGCCGGAGCACGATCAACCTGACCACGAGGGTCTGTTTCCTGCGCAAACGAAGAACAAGCAAGAAACTGAGATTGCAATCGGGATATTGCGAATATAAGATGAAAGCTTTATTGATCAAGGTGGGGTTCTGTGACGTCTTGGTCTGGTCGTTGGACACAAACGAAGTACGCGAAGTTGCAGCTGATGAGGACATCAATACAATTGTTACACCCACAGCCCCTGCTGCTATACATACTGGACCAATTACTAGAGCTCGTGCACGCCAACTAAATTACCAGGTACTTTCGTTTCTTGGTAATGATTCTAATGTTCATGAGAATATGATGCTGCCTAAATTGGATACATTTGTTTTGCTTACAAATGAAGGGCCTAGCTTGGAGAAGGATGAACATTGGAGCAAGAACAAGCATGGAGATGATGGCATGCGCAAGGGGAACAAGAACGGAGTTACAAGTGATGATTTCAGGACTTTGAAGCCACCATAATGGGTGCATGAAGCCTTGGACGAAATATACAAGATGCCACTTCATAAATTTCGTCCCGAGGCTATTTTAGGTGATGCGTCACCTTATTACTTGGCCAGGCCCATGTAATTTCGAAATACATAAGTATAGGCTATTTTTAGAGTCCGTATGTGTGGGGAAACAAGAGATAGGGTTGATTTCAGACCCCTCCACCAAGGGCCACGAAATCCCCCCCCCCCTCTTCCTCCATATATACAGCCCTTAGGGCATCGTTTAGACTTTGGGTTTTGTTTAGATTAAAAGTTCGCCATAGCTGCAACTTCGCGTACTTCGTTTGTGTTCAACGACCAGACAAAGGCGTCACAGAACCCCACCTTGATCAATAAAGCTTTCATCTTATATTCGCAATATCCAGATTGCAATCTCAGTTTCTTGCTTGTTCTTCGTTTGCTCGCAGGAAACAGACCCTCGTGGTCAGGTTGATCGTGCTCCGGCGTGGTCAATAACCTCTCGGAGTTGGTTTAGCGATTGCTAAGGCGCGACGTCCTCGCACGTTCGTAGTCAGATCATCAAAGTCGACTGCCACCAAAGCGATATCCATCATCTCATCGAAAGACGGGACACCTTTGCCTCTATCAAGTGGTATCAGATTTCCAGGTTGCTCGGTGAGATTTTACAGTTTTTCGTAATTTAGATCGAGTCTGTTCTTCATACCTACAGTCCACGAAAAAGCCACAAAAAGAATTAGGGTTAGTTCATCATATCCGAACCAATCTGAGCCTTTGCATAATCTTTTTAGGGTTTTGCTTTGTTGAATTTGCGGTTGCATCGTCGTGTCTAGTTGCTGGTCTTAGAGTCTAGTCTTTTAGAGTTTCGAGTTCTGGTCATAAGTTGTCACGCCGCCGCCACACCATCATCATCGCCCCTGCCATCTACCACCACCGCTTATCCGCCACCGCTCCGAATCCGTATCCATATACCACCACCAATCCGTGTCCATATACCACCACCGATCCATATCCATATACTACCACCGCTACCACCACCGCTGCCATATACCACCACCATATATCCACCACCAATCCGAGTTCCTTGCATATTAGGTTTGTTTTCGGGATCCATCTAAATTCTGATTCGTGTTTCCTTGTCTGAGTAGGTTTCGGATTCCAGCAATCTTTTGCCGTCCGTAGAAGAGGTTGGTTTCCAAAAAAAAAGAGTCCGAAAACCACCCTCCGTTTAGGCCCAAAATTTTCGGAAAACGCACTTGACAAAAAAATTTCTGGCTATCCTATTTTTAGGTGTTTCTAAGCGTATTGAGACAGTCGCCGTTATAGAAAGTTTTTTTTTGACCCGTTTCCTGTTTTTGGGTCCGGGCAGTCAAAAAAAAAATTTGGTCACAAAAATTTCGTGCCCATCCTGTCAGTTTGACCTGGGAAGAGTTTTGAGACACTCGCCATTATAGTGATTTTTCGCAAAAAAAAAAGCAGCGCAAAAAAAAAGAGCGCAAAAAAAAGAGCGAAAAAAATTCCAGAGTGTGCTTTTCCCTTGTTTACGTGCCGCGCCGTGATTTTGTTGGTGTTCTAGGCTCGCGTTTCTAGCACAGTCTAGCCTAGGACCAGCACAGTACCGTCGTTGAGCGTTTATTCAACTTTGCATCTCTGAATTGATTATTGCTGACCCTTTTTGCTACCATATTATAAGCCTTCCCAATTCCACATACATCTACGTCGTGCGTTTGACTCTCCCTGGTAATCGCTCTATCCAAGCTTTGAGAGTTTTTGACTACAACGGTTGCCGATCACCGCCTGCTGCTGGGTAAGAACTGGTAAGAATTTGAGATTTGCTTGACGGATTTGTGACACCCACCACCACCTCTTGTTAGTAGTCTGTAGGATCATATTCTTTTGTGTTTCTATTGCTGCTAACCATGCCAGGATCACAAGCCGACGAGACTGACTGGGAGAACATGACGAATAAGGATTTGCATGATAAATTTCGGCAAATGATGAGTGAACAGGTGCAAGACGTGCTAAACAGATTTGAAGAGGCCATGGAGAAGATAGATGGCATGGAGAAGACGTTCGAAACAAAGCTCGATAACAAGTTTAATGAATTGCTCGCGCGTCTTCCACCACCACCACCCGCTACACCTAACGCACCTCTCCAACAACAACAACAACGACTACCTCCACGTCGCGAAATAGACCTCCGCCGAGCGAGCCGTGTTCCTCTTGCGTTTGGCCAAACTGTTGCTGCTGCTGTTGATACTTCTGTGGCTCCTGCTGCTGATGCGGAGGAGGATGATTATGTGGGAGATTACGAGGATGAGGTTGCTCAAAATCAGAACTACGTGCAACCACCAGCACCACCACCAGCAGGTCGACCTCAGGTATATATTCGTAATGGTAGGCCTGCACCACCACCTCAGGTACGAGATGATGTGCATATTCCTAAACTGAAATTGAATATTCCACCATTTGAGGGTAGATATGTTCCTGATATATATCTTACTTGGGAGTTAGAAACTGAACAACGTTTTACATGTTTACAATATCCCGAGGAGAGACGGGTTGCTGCTGCTGTTTGTGCTTTCACTAGTTTTGCATGTGTATGGTGGTCTGAACATTGTAGATTATATCCTATTCCAACTACTTGGGCTGCTTTGAAAACTGCTATGCGTACTCATTGGGTTCCACCATATTATCAACGTGAATTGCTTCAAAAATTACAGCGCTTAAGACAAGGAAAAAATTCTGTAGAAGAATATTATCAGGAATTACAAACTGGCATGATTCGATGTGGTATTGTTGAGGAGAATGAAGCTATGCTTGCACGTTTTCTGGGTGGATTAAATAGAGAGATTCAGACCATTCTAGACTATAAGGAGTATACTAATATCACTCGTTTATTCCATCTTGCTTGTAAAGCTGAACGTGAAGTGCAGGATCGACAGGCATTGGCGCGAACTAACTTTTCTGCAGGCCGACCTTCATCATGGACACCGCGTGCATCTTCTACTTCAACTGCACCAGCACCTAAATCAGGTGCCTCCTACAGCCGTGATACAAGAAAACAGGAACAACCACCATTATCTGCCAAGAGCGCACCTGCCGGGCCTGCACAGAGTTCTTCTTCTTCCAGGGCATCAACAGGGCACACAAGTGATATTATTTGTCGTCATTGTAAGGGAGGAGGTCATTATGCGAGAGAATGCAAATCTCCGCGTGTGATGATTGCTACCGAGGGTGGTGGATATGAGTCCGCTAGTGACTATGATGAGGAGACATTGGCTCTTATTACACGTGAAGAACATGGTGGAGATGATTCTGATCATGAGACGCAATACATGGCTCCTGAAGACGCTGACAGGTATGAATGTTTAGTTACTCAACGTGTTTTGAGTGTGCAGGTCACACAAGCTGAGCAAAATCTGAGGCACAATTTGTTCCATACCAAGGGAGTTGTGAAGGAACGTTCTATGCGCGTCATAATAGACGGAGGGAGCTGCAACAACTTGGCTAGCATGGAGATGGTGGAGAAGCTTTCTCTCACCACAAGACCACATCCACATCCTTACTACATCCAATGGTTCAACAACAGCGGCAAGGTTAAGGTAACACGTACTGTTCGTGTGCATTTTAGTATCTCTACATATGCTGATTATGTTGATTGTGATGTGGTACCTATGCAAGCATGTTCCTTATTACTTGGTAGACCATGGCAATTTGATAAAAATTCTGTACACCATGGTAGAAACAATCACTATACTCTTGTTCATAATGATAAAAATATTACTTTGCTTCCTATGACTCCTGATTCCATTTTGAAAGATGATATTAATAGAGCTAATAAAGCAAAACAGGAGAAGAATAAGAGTGAAAATCAGATTGTGGCAAAAGAATTTGAGCAACAAATGAAGCCTAATAATAAACCATCTAGTGTTGCTTCTGAAATTAAATTGAAAAGTGCATGTTTATTTGCCACCAAATCTGATATTGATGAGCTAGATTTCAGCAAATCTGTTTGCTATGCTTTTGTGTGCAAAGAGGCATTATTTTCATTCGAGGACGTGCCTTCCTCTTTGCCTCCTGCTGTCACTAACATTTTGCAGGAGTTCGCTGACGTTTTTCCACAAGACGTGCCACCGGGATTACCGCCTATTCGAGGGATTGAGCATCAGATTGACTTAATTCCCGGTGCTTCACTGCCAAACCGTGCACCATACCGTACCAATCCAGAGGAGACGAAGGAGATTATGCGTCAAGTACAAGAGCTTCTCGACAAAGGTTATCTACGCGAATCCCTTAGTCCTTGTGCTGTTCCTATTATTCTAGTGCCGAAAAAGGATGGTACATCACGTATGTGTGTTGATTGTAGAGGCATTAATAATATTACTATTCGTTATCGTCATCCTATTCCTAGGCTAGATGATATGCTTGATGAATTGAGTGGCTCTACAATATTCTCCAAAGTTGATTTGCGTAGTGGCTACCATCAAATTCGTATGAAATTGGGAGATGAATGGAAAACAGCATTTAAAACTAAGTTTGGATTATATGAGTGGTTAGTCATGCCTTTTGGGTTAACTAATGCACCTAGTACTTTCATGAGATTAATGAACGAAGTTTTACGTGCTTTCATTGGACGATTTGTGGTAGTTTACTTTGATGACATATTGATTTATAGCAGATCTTTGGAAGAACATTTGGAACATTTACGTGCTGTTTTTATCGCTCTACGTGATGCACGTTTGTTTGGTAACCTTGGGAAGTGCACCTTTTGCACCGACCGAGTATCTTTTCTTGGCTATGTTGTTACTCCACAGGGAATTGAAGTTGATAAAGCCAAGATTGAAGCTATTGAGAGTTGGCCGCAGCCCAAAACGGTCACACAAGTGAGGAGTTTTCTTGGCCTCGCTGGATTCTATAGGCGTTTTGTGAGAGATTTCAGCACCATTGCTGCACCTCTCAGTGAGCTTACAAAGAAAGATGTGCCTTTTCTTTGGGGTACCGCACAGGAAGAAGCCTTCTCGGTATTGAAAGATAAGTTGACACATGCTCCTTTACTCCAACTTCCTGATTTTAATAAGAGTTTTGAGCTTGAATGTGATGCTAGTGGAATTGGATTAGGAGGTGTGTTATTACAAGATGGCAAACCTGTTGCATACTTTTTTGAAAAATTGAGTGGGCCTAGTCTGAATTATTCTACTTATGATAAAGAATTATATGCTCTTGTTCGGAGTTTAGAAACATGGCAACATTATTTATGGCCCAAAGAATTTGTTATACATTCTGATCATGTGATGAGGACATCAATACAATTGTTACACCCACAGCCCCTGCTGCTATACATACTGGACCAATTACTAGAGCTCGTGCACGCCAACTAAATTACCAGGTACTTTCGTTTCTTGGTAATGATTCTAATGTTCATGAGAATATGATGCTGCCTAAATTGGATACATTTGTTTTGCTTACAAATGAAGGGCCTAGCTTGGAGAAGGATGAACATTGGAGCAAGAACTAGCATGGAGATGATGGCATGCGCAAGGGGAACAAGAACGGAGTTACAAGTGATGATTTCAGGACTTTGAAGCCACCATAATGGGTGCATGAAGCCTTGGACGAAATATACAAGATGCCACTTCATAAATTTCGTCCCGAGGCTATTTTAGGTGCTGCGTCACCTTATTATTGGGCCAGGCCCATGTAATTTCGAAATACATAAGTATAGGCTATTTTTAGAGTCCGTATGTGTGGGGAAACAAGAGATAGGGTTGATTTCGGACCCCTCCACCAAGGGCCACGAAATTCCCCCCTCTTCCTCCATATATACAGCCCTTAGGGCATCGTTTAGACTTTGGGTTTTGTTTAGATTAAAAGTTCGCCATAGCTGCAACTTCGCGTACTTCGTTTGTGTTCAACGACCAGACAAAGGCTTCACAGAACCCCACCTTGATCAATAAAGCTTTCATCTTATATTCGCAATATCCAGATTGCAATCTTAGTTTCTTGCTTGTTCTTCGTTTGCTCGCAGGAAACAGACCCTCGTGGTCAGGTTGATCGTGCTCCGGCGTGGTCAATAACCTCTCGGAGTTGGTTTAGCGATTGCTAAGGCGCGACGTCCTCGCACGTTCGTAGTCGGATCGTCAAAGTCGACTTCCACCAAAGCGAAATCCACCATCTCATCGAAAGACGGGACACCTTTGCCTCTATCACGGAGGGAGCTGCAACAACTTGGCTAGCATGGAGATGGTGGAGAAGCTTTCTCTCACCACAAGACCACATCCACATCCTTACTACATCCAATGGTTCAACAACAGCGGCAAGGTTAAGGTAACACGTACTGTTCGTGTGCATTTTAGTATCTCTACATATGCTGATTATGTTGATTGTGATGTGGTACCTATGCAAGCATGTTCCTTATTACTTGGTAGACAATGGCAATTTGATAAAAATTCTGTACACCATGGTAGAAACAATCACTATACTCTTGTTCATAAGGATAAAAATATTACTTTGCTTCCTATGACTCCTGATTCCATTTTGAAAGATGATATTAATAGAGCTAATAAAGCAAAACAGGAGAAGAATAAGAGTGAAAATCAGATTGTGGCAAAAGAATTTGAGCAACAAATGAAGCCTAATAATAAACCATCTAGTGTTGCTTCTGAAATTAAATTGAAAAGTGCATGTTTATTTGCCACCAAATCTGATATTGATGAGCTAGATTTCAGCAAATCTGTTTGCTATGCTTTTGTGTGCAAAGAGGCATTATTTTCATTCGAGGACGTGCCTTCCTCTTTGCCTCCTGCTGTCACTAACATTTTGCAGGAGTTCGCTGACGTTTTTCCACAAGACGTGCCACCGGGATTACCGCCTATTCCAGGGATTGAGCATCAGATTGACTTAATTCCCGGTGCTTCACTGCCAAACCGTGCACCATACCGTACCAATCCAGAGGAGACGAAGGAGATTATGCGTCAAGTACAAGAGCTTCTCGACAAAGGTTACATACGCGAATCCCTTAGTCCTTGTGCTGTTCCTATTATTCTAGTGCCGAAAAAGGATGGTACATCACGTATGTGTGTTGATTGTAGAGGCATTAATAATATTACTATTCATTATGGTCATCCTATTCCTAGGCTAGATGATATGCTTGATGAATTGAGTGGCTGTACAATATTCTCCAAACTTGATTTGCGTAGTGGCTACCATCAAATTCGTATGAAATTGGGAGATGAATGGAAAACAGCATTTAAAACTAAGTTTGGATTATATGAGTGGTTAGTCATGCCTTTTGGGTTAACTAATGCACCTAGTACTTTCATGAGATTAATGAACGAAGTTTTACGTGCTTTCATTGGACGATTTGTGGTAGTTTACTTTGATGACATATTGATTTATAGCAGATCTTTGGAAGAACATTTGGAACATTTACGTGCTGTTTTTATCGCTCTACGTGATGCACGTTTGTTTGGTAACCTTGGGAAGTGCACCTTTTGCACCGACCGAGTATCTTTTCTTGGCTATGTTGTTACTCCACAGGGAATTGAAGTTGATAAAGCCAAGATTGAAGCTATTGAGAGTTGGCCGCAGCCCAAAACGGTCACACAAGTGAGGAGTTTTCTTGGCCTCGCTGGATTCTATAGGCGTTTTGTGAGAGATTTCAGCACCATTGCTGCACCTCTCAATGAGCTTACAAAGAAAGATGTGCCTTTTCTTTGGGGTACCGCACAGGAAGCAGCCTTCACGGTATTGAAAGATAAGTTGACACATGCTCCTTTACTCCAACTTCCTGATTTTAATAAGACTTTTGAGCTTGAATGTGATGCTAGTGGAATTGGATTAGGAGGTGTGTTATTACAAGATGGCAAACCTGTTGCATACTTTTCTGAAAAATTGAGTGGGCCTAGTCTGAATTATTCTACTTATGATAAAGAATTATATGCTCTTGTTCGGACTTTAGAAACATGGCAACATTATTTATGGCCCAAAGAATTTGTTATACATTCTGATCATGAATCTTTGAAACATATTAAAAGTCAAGCTAAACTGAATCGTAGACATGCTAAATGGGTTGAATTCATTGAGACTTTCCCTTATGTCATTAAACACAAGAAGGGAAAAGAAAATGTTATTGCTGATGCATTGTCTCATCGCTATACTATGCTTTCACAACTTGACTTCAAAATATTTGGTTTAGAGACCATCAAAGATCAATATGTGCATGATGCTGATTTTAAAGATGTAATGCATAATTGTAAAGAAGGAAGAATGTGGAACAAGTTTGTTGTTAACGATGGATTTGTGTTTCGTGCTAACAAGCTATGCATTCCAGCTAGCTCCGTTCGTCTTTTGTTGTTGCAGGAGGCGCATGGAGGAGGATTAATGGGACACTTTGGCGTGAAGAAGACGGAGGACGTACTTGCTACACATTTCTTTTGGCCAAAGATGAGACGGGATGTTGAGCGTTTTATTGCTCGCTGCACTACATGTCAAAAAGCTAAGTCACGACTCAATGCTCATGGTTTATATATGCCTTTGCATGTACCTAGTGTTCCTTGGGAGGATATATTTTGTTGTCGTGGATAGATTCTCGAAAATGGCACACTTTATACCATGTCATAAAAGCGATGATGCTGTTAATGTTGCTGATTTGTTCTTTCGAGAAATTATTCGTTTGCATGGTGTGCCAAATACTATTGTTTCAGATCGTGATACTAAATTTCTTAGCCACTTTTGGAGATGTTTATGGGCTAAGTTGGGGACTAAACTGCTTTTTAGTACTACTTGTCACCCCCAAACTGATGGACAAACTGAAGTAGTCAATAGAACGTTGTCTACTATGCTTAGGGCTGTTTTGAAGAATAATAAGAAAATGTGGGAGGAATGCTTGCCTCATATTGAATTTGCTTATAATCGTTCATTGCATTCTATTACTAAGATGTGCCCTTTCGAAGTTGTGTATGGTTTCCTACCTCGTGCACCTATTGATTTGTTGCCTCTTCCATCTTCGGAGAAGGTTAATTTTGATGCTAAACAACGTGCTGAATTGATTTTAAAAATGCATGAGTTAACTAAGGAAAACATTGAGCGTATGAATGCTAAATATAAACTTGCTGGAGATAAGGGTAGAAAACATGTTGTGTTTGCACCTGGAGATCTTGTTTGGTTACATTTGCGTAAGGATAGATTTCCTGATTTGCGCAAATCAAAGCTAATGCCACGTGCTGATGGTCCCTTTAAGGTGTTAGAGAAAATAAATGATAATGCATATAAACTTGAGCTGCCTGCAGATTTTGGGGTTAGTCCCACTTTTAACATTGCAGATTTGAAGCCTTATTTGGGTGAGGAAGATGAGTTTCCGTCGAGGACGACTTCATTTCAAGAAGGGGAGGATGATGAGGACATCAATACAATTGTTACGCCCACAGGCCCTGCTGCTATACATACTGGACCAATTACTAGAGCTCGCGCACGCCAACTAAATTACCAGGTACTTTCGTTTCTTGGTAATGATTCTAATGTTCATGAGAATATGATGCTGCCTAAATTGGATACATTTGTTTTGCTTACAAATGAAGGGCCTAGCTTGGAGAAGGATGAACATTGGAGCAAGAACAAGCATGGAGATGATGGCATGCGCAAGGGGAACAAGAACGGAGTTACAAGTGATGATTTCAGGACTTTGAAGCCACCATAATGGGTGCATGAAGCCTTGGACGAAATATACAAGATGCCACTTCATAAATTTCGTCCCGAGGCTATTTTAGGTGCTGCGTCACCTTATTATTGGGCCAGGCCCATGTAATTTCGAAATACATAAGTACAGGCTATTTTTAGAGTCCGTATGTGTGGGGAAACAAGAGATATGGTTGATTTCGGACCCTCCACCAAGGGCCACGAAATCCCCCCCCCCCTCTTCCTCCATATATACAGACCTTAGGGCATCGTTTAGACTTTGGGTTTTGTTTAGATTAAAAGTTCGCCATAGCTGCAACTTCGCGTACTTCATTTGTGTTCAACGACCAGACAAAGGCGTCACAGAACCCCACCTTGATCAATAAAGCTTTCATCTTATATTCGAAATATCCAGATTGCAATCTCAGTTTCTTGCTTGTTCTTTGTTTGCTCGCAGGAAACAGACCCTCGTGGTCAGGTTGATCGTGCTCCGGCGTGGTCAATAACCTCTCGGAGTTGGTTTAGCGATTGCTAAGGCGCGACGTCCTCGCACGTTCGTGGTCGGAGCGTCAAAGTCGACTGCCACCAAAGCGATATCCATCATCTCATCAAAAGACGGGACACCTTTGCCTCTATCAGCAGCTATGGTGAACTTTTAATCTAAACAAAACCCAAAGTCTAAACGACGCCCTAAGGGCTGTATATATGGAGGAAGAGGGGGGAATTTCGCGGCCCTTGAGGGTGGGGTCCGAAACCAACCCTAACTCTTGTTTCCCCACACATAGGGACTCTAAAAATAGCCTATATTTAAGTATTTCGAAATTACATGGGCTTGGCCCATTAATAAGGTGACGCAGCACCTAGAATAGCCTATGGACGAATATTATGAAGTGGCATCTTGTATATTTCGTCCAAGGCTTCATGCACTCCTTATGGCGGCTTCAAAGTCCTGAAATCATCACTTGTAACTCCGTTCTTGATCCCCTTGCGCATGCCATCAACTCCATGCGTGTTCTTGCTCCAATGTTCATCCTTCTCCAAGCTAGGCCCTTCATTTGTAAGCAAAACAAATGTATCCAATTTAGACAGCATCATAATCTCATGAACATTAGAATCATTACCAAGAAACGAAAGTACCTGGTAATTTAATTGGCGTGTGATGAGGACATCAATACCATTGTTACACCCACAGCCCCTACTGCTACATATACGGGACCAATTACTAGAGCTCGCGCACGCCAATTAAATTATCAGGTACTTTCGTTTCTTGGTAATGATTCTAATGTTCATGAGAATATGATGCTGCCTAAATTGGATACATTTGTTTTGCTTACAAATGAAGGGCCTAGCTTGGAGAAGGATGAACATTGGAGCAAGAACAAGCATGGAGATGATGCCATGCGCAAGGGGAACAAGAACAGAGTTACAAGTGATGATTTCAGGACTTTGAAGCCACCATAATGGGTGCATGAAGCCTTGGACGAAATATACAAGATGACACTTCATAAATTTCGTCCCGAGGCTATTATAGGTGCTGCGTCACCTTTTTATTGGGCCAGGCCCATGTAATTTCGAAATACATAAGTATAGGCTATTTCTAGAGTCCGTATGTGTGGGGAAACAAGAGATAGGGTTGATTTCGGACCCCTCCACCAAGGGCCACGAAATCCCCCCCCCCTCTTCCTCCATATATACAGACCTTAGGGCATCGTTTAGACTTTGGGTTTTGCTTAGATTAAAAGTTCGCCATAGCTGCAACTTCGCGTACTTCGTTTGTGTTCAACGACCAGACAAAGGCGTCACAGAACCCTACCCTGATCAATAAAGCTTTCATCTTATATTCGCAATATCCAGATTGCAATCTTAGTTTCTTGCTTGTTCTTCGTTTGCTCGCAGGAAACAGACCCTCGTGGTCAGGTTGATCGTGCTCCGCGTGGTCAATAACCTCTCGGAGTTGGTTTAGCGATTGCTAAGGCGCGACGTCCTCGCACGTTCGTAGTCGGATCGTCAAAGTCAACTTCCACCAAAGCGAAATCCACCATCTCATCGAAAGACGGGACACCTTTGCCTCTATCAAGTGGTATCAGATTTCCAGGTTGCTCGGTGAGATTTTACAGTTTTTCGTAGTTTAGATCGAGTCTGTTCTTCATACCTATAGTCCACGAAAAAGCCAAGAAAAAAAATTAGGGTTAGTTCATCCCATCCGAACCAATCTGAGCCTTTGCATAATCTTTTCTGTATTTGCTTTGTTGAATTTGCGGTTGCATCGTCGTGTCAAGTTGCTGGTCTTAGCGTCTAGTCTTTTAGAGTTTCGAGTTCTGTTCACAGGTTGTCACTTCGCTGCTGCCATATATCACCACCGCATCATCATCGTCGCTGTTGCCATATACCACCACCACATATTCACCGCCAATCCGAATCCATATACGCCACCACATATCCGCCGCCATCACGCCAATCCGAGTTCACCTGCAACATATATCCGCCACCTGTCCGTGTTCCACCAGATTTATCTCCGCCACCAGTCCGAGTTCCACGAGATTCATCTCCGCCACCAGTCCTAGTCCGAGTCCAGTAATTGTTGCATTGTTCTCGATTTCCAGATCACGCGATACTCCAAGTCGTGACAGAGAAGGACTCCCCAACTTCTGAGCCATCCGCAGAAGAAAAATAGTTCCAATTTCAAAAAAAAACTAAGTCTGGAAAATTCTGGCTAGGCAGTTTTTAGACCATTTGTAGACTTTTTCGAAAAAAAATTGTTGCGGAGCAAAAAAAAGAGGAAAAAAAAGGTGCAAAAAAAAGAGAAAAAAAATTCAGAGTGCGCTCCTCCCTTGTTTACGTGCCGCGCCGTGATTTTGTTGGTGTTCTAGGCTCGCGTCTCTAGCACAGTCTAGCCTAGGACCAGCACAGTACCATCGTTGAGCGTTTATTCAACTTTGCATCTCTGAATTGATTATTGCTGACCTTTTTTGCTACCATATTATAAGCCTTCCCAGCTCCACATACATCTACGTCGTGCGTTTGACTCTCCATGGTAATCGCTCTATCCAAGCTTTGAGAGTTTTGACTACAACGGTTGTCGATCACCGCCTGTTGCTGGGTAAGAACTGGTAAGAATTTGAGTTCTGCTTGATGGATTTGTGACACCCACCACCACCACTTGTTCGTAGTCTGTAGGATCATATTCTTGTGTGTTTCTATTGCTGCTAACCATGCCAGGATCACAAGCCGACGAGATTGACTGGGAGAATTTATCGAACAAGGAGCTTCATGATAAGTTTCAGCAAATGATGACTGAACAGGTGCAAGATGTGCTGAACAATTTTGAAGAGGCCATGGAGAAGATCACTGGCCTTGAGAAGACGTTTGAAACAAAGCTCGATAACAAGTTTAATGAATTGCTCACGCGTCTTCCACCACCACCACCCGCTGCACCTAACGCACCTCTCCAACAACAACAACAACGACTACCTCCACGTCGCGAAACGGACCTTCGCCGAGCGAGCCGTGTTCCTCTTGCGTTTGGCCAAACTGTTGGTGCTGCTATTGATACTTCTGTGGCTCCTGCTGCTGATGCGGAGGAGGATGATTATGTGGGAGATTATGAGGATGAGGTTGATCAAAATCAGCACTACGTGCAGCCACCTGCACCACCACCAGCAGGTCGACCTCAGGTATATATTCGTAATGGTAGGCCTGCACCACCACCTCAGGTACGAGATGATGTGCATATTCCTAAACTGAAATTGAATATTCCACCATTTGAGGGTAGATATGTTCCTGATATATATCTTACTTGGGAGTTAGAAACTGAACAACGTTTTACATGTTTACAATATCCCGAGGAGAGACGGGTTGCTGCTGCTGTTTGTGCTTTCACTAGTTTTGCATGTGTATGGTGGTCTGAACATTGTAGATTATATCCTATTCCAACTACTTGGGCTGCTTTGAAAACTGCTATGCGTACTCATTGGGTTCCACCATATTATCAACGTGAATTGCTTCAAAAATTACAGCGCTTAAGACAAGGAAAAAATTCTGTAGAAGAATATTATCAGGAATTACAAACTGGCATGATTAGATGTGGTATTGTTGAGGAGAATGAAGCTATGCTTGCACGTTTTTTGGGTGGATTAAATAGAGAGATTCAGACCATTCTAGACTATAAGGAGTATACTAATATCACTCGTTTATTCCATCTTGCTTGTAAAGCTGAACGTGAAGTGCAGGATCGACAAGCATTGGCGCGAACTAACTTTTCTGCAGGCCGACCTTCATCATGGACACCGCGTGCATCTTCTACTTCAACTGCACCAGCACCTCAGTCACGTGCCTCCTCCAGTCGTGATACAAGAAAACAGGCACAACCACCATTATCTGCCAAGAGCGCACCTGCTGGGCCTGCACAGAGTTCTTCTTCCATGGCATCAACAGGGCACACAAGTGATATTATTTGTCGTCGTTGTAAGGGAGGAGGTCATTATGCGAGAGAATGCAAATCTCCGCGTGTGATGATTGCTACCGCGTATGGTGGATATGAGTCCGCTACTGACTATGATGAGGAGACTTTGGCTCTTATTACACGTGAAGAACATGGTGGAGATGATTCTGATCATGAGACGCAATACATGGCTCCTGAAGACGCTGACAGGTATGAATGTTTAGTTGCTCAACGTGTTTTGAGTGTGCAGGTCACACAAGCTGAGCAAAATCTAAGGCACAATTTGTTCCATACCAAGGGAGTTGTGAAAGAACGTTTTGTGCGCGTCATCATAGATGGAGGGAGCTGCAACAACTTGGCTAGCATGGAGATGGTGGAGAAGCTTTCTCTCACCACAAGACCACATCCACATCCTTACTACATCCAATGGTTCAACAACAGCGGCAAGGTTAAGGTAACACGTACTGTTCGTGTGCATTTTAGTATATCTACATATGCTGATTATGTTGATTGTGATGTGGTACCTATGCAAGCATGTTCCTTATTACTTGGTAGACCATGGCAATTTGATAAAAATTCTGTACACCATGGTAGAAACAATCACTATACTCTTGTTCATAAGGATAAAAATATTACTTTGCTTCCTATGACTCCTGATTCTATTTTGAAAGATGATATTAATAGAGCTAATAAAGCAAAACAAGAGAAGAATAAGAGTGAAAATCAGATTGTGGCAAAAGAATTTGAGCAACAAATGAAGCCTAATAATAAACCATCTAGTGTTGCTTCTGAAATTAAATTGAAAAGTGCATGTTTATTTGCCACCAAATCTGATATTGATGAGCTAGATTTCAGCAAATCTGTTTGCTATGCTTTTGTGTGCAAAGAGGCATTATTTTCATTCGAGGACGTGCCTTCCTCTTTGCCTCCTGCTGTCACTAACATTTTGCAGGAGTTCACTGACATCTTTCCACAAGACGTGCCACCGGGATTACCGCCTATTCGAGGGATTGAGCATCAGATTGACTTAATTCCCGGTGCGTCACTGCCAAACCGTGCGCCATACCGTACCAATCCGGAGGAGACGAAGGAGATTATGCGTCAAGTACAAGAGCTTCTCGACAAAGGTTATATACGCGAATCCCTTAGTCCTTGTGTTGTTCCTATTATTCTAGTGCCGAAAAAGGATGGTACATCGCGTATGTATGTTGATTGTAGAGGCATTAATAATATTACTATTCGTTATCGTCATCCTATTCCTAGGCTAGATGATATGCTTGATGAATTGAGTGGCTCTACAATATTCTCCAAAGTTGATTTGCGTAGTGGATACCATCAAATTCGTATGAAATTGGGGGATGAATGGAAAACAGCTTTTAAAACTAAGTTTGGATTATATGAGTGGTTAGTCATGCCTTTTGGGTTAACTAATGCGCCTAGTACTTTCATGAGACTAATGAACGAAGTTTTACGTGCTTTCATTGGACGATTTGTGGTAGTCTATTTTGATGATATACTGATTTATAGCAGATCTTTGGAAGAACATTTGGAACATTTACGTGCTGTTTTTATTGCTCTACGTGATGCACGTTTGTTTGGTAACCTTGGGAAGTGCACCTTTTGCACCGACCGAGTATCTTTTCTTGGCTATGTTGTTACTCCACAGGGAATTGAAGTTGATAAAGCCAAGATTGAAGCTATTGAGAGTTGGCCGCAGCCCAAAACGGTCACACAAGTGAGGAGTTTTCTTGGCCTCGCTGGATTCTATAGGCGTTTTGTGAGAGATTTCAGCACCATTGCTGCACCTCTCAATGAGCTTACAAAGAAAGATGTGCCTTTTCTTTGGGGTACCGCACAGGAAGAAGCCTTCTCGATATTGAAAGATAAGTTGACACATGCTCCTTTACTCCAACTTCTTGATTTTAATAAGACTTTTGAGCTTGAATGTGATGCTAGTGGAATTGGATTAGGAGGTGTGTTATTACAAGATGGCAAACCTGTTGCATACTTTTCTGAAAAATTGAGTGGGCCTAGTCTGAATTATTCTACTTATGATAAAGAATTATATGCTCTTGTTCGGACTTTAGAAACATGGCAACATTATTTATGGCCCAAAGAATTTGTTATACATTCTGATCATGAATCTTTGAAACATATTAGAAGTCAAGCTAAACTGAATCGTAGACATGCTAAATGGGTTGAATTCATTGAGACTTTCCCTTATGTCATTAAACACAAGAAGGGAAAAGAAAATGTTATTGCTGATGCATTGTCTCGTCGCTATACTATGCTTTCACAACTTGACTTCAAAATATTTGGTTTGGAGACCATCAAAGATCAATATGTGCATGATGCTGATTTTAAAGATGTAATGCAGAATTGTAAAGAAGGAAGAATGTGGAACAAGTTTGTCGTTAACGATGGATTTGTGTTTCGTGCTAACAAGCTATGCATTCCAGCTAGCTCCGTTCGTCTTTTGTTGTTGCAGGTGGCGCATGGAGGAGGATTAATGGGACACTTTGGCGTGAAGAAGACGGAGGACGTACTTGCTACACATTTCTTTTGGCCAAAGATGAGACGGGATGTTGAGCGTTTTATTGCTCGCTGCACTACATGTCAAAAAGCTAAGTCACGACTCAATCCTCATGGTTTATATATGCCTTTGCCTGTACCTAGTGTTCCTTGGGAGGATATATCTATGGACTTTGTTTTAGGTTTACCTCGCACAAAGAAGGGGAGGGATAGCATATTTGTTGTCGTGGATAGATTCTCGAAAATGGCACACTTTATACCATGTCATAAAAGCGATGATGTTGTTAATGTTGCTGATTTGTTCTTTCGTGAAATTATTCGCTTGCATGGTGTGCCAAATACTATTGTTTCAGATCGTGATACTAAATTTCTTAGCCACTTTTGGAGATGTTTATGGGCTAAGTTGGGGACTAAACTGCTTTTTAGTACTACTTGTCACCCCCAAACTGATGGCCAAACTGAAGTAGTCAATAGAACATTGTCTACTATGCTTAGGACTGTTTTGAAGAGTAATAAGAAAATGTGGGAGGAATGCTTGCCTCATATTGAATTTGCTTATAATCGTTCATTGCATTCTACCACTAAGATGTGCCCTTTTGAAGTTGTGTATGGTTTCCTACCTCGTGCACCTATTGATTTGTTGCCTCTTCCATCTTCGGAGAAGGTTAATTTTGATGCTAAACAACATGTTGAATTGATTTTAAAAATGCATGAGTTAACTAAGGAAAACATTGAGCGTATGAATGCCAAATATAAACTTGCTGGAGATAAGGGTAGAAAACATGTTGTGTTTGCACCTGGAGATCTTGTTTGGTTACATTTGCGTAAGGATAGATTTCCTGATTTGCGCAAATCAAAGCTCATGCCACGGGCTGATGGTCCCTTTAAGGTGTTAGAGAAAATAAATGATAATGCATATAAACTTGAGCTGCCTGCAGATTTTGGGGTTAGTCCCACTTTTAACATTGCAGATTTGAAGCCTTATTTGGGTGAGGAAGATGAGCTTCCGTCGACGACGACTTCATTTCAAGAAGGGGAGGATGATGAGGACATCAATACCATTGTTACACCCACAGCCCCTACTGCTACATATACGGGACCAATTACTAGAGCTCGCGCACGCCAATTAAATTATCAGGTACTTTCGTTTCTTGGTAATGATTCTAATGTTCATGAGAATATGATGCTGCCTAAATTGGATACATTTGTTTTGCTTACAAATGAAGGGCCTAGCTTGGAGAAGGATGAACATTGGAGCAAGAACAAGCATGGAGATGATGCCATGCGTAAGGGGAACAACAACGGAGTTACAAGTGATGATTTCAGGACTTTGAAGCCACCATAATGGGTGCATGAAGCCTTGGACGAAATATACAAGATGCCACTTCATAAATTTCGTCCCGAGGCTATTTTAGGTGCTGCGTCACCTTATTATTGGGCCAGGCCCATGTAATTTCGAAATACATAAGTATAGGCTATTTTTAGAGTCCGTATGTGTGGGGAAACAAGAGATAGGGTTGATTTCGGACCCCTCCACCAAGGGCCACGAAATTCCCCTCTCTTCCTCCATATATACAGCCCTTAGGGCACCGTTTAGACTTTGGGGGTTTTGTTTAGATTAAAAGTTCGCCATAGCTGCAACTTCGCGTACTTCGTTTGTGTTCAACGACCAGACAAAGGCGTCACAGAACCCCACCTTGATCAATAAAGCTTTCATCTTATATTCGCAATATCCAAATTGCAACCTCAGTTTCTTGCTTGTTCTTCGTTTGCTCGCAGGAAACAGACCCTCGTGGTCAGGTTGATCGTGCTCCGGCGTGGTCAATAACCTCTCGGAGTTGGTTTAGCGATTGCTAAGGCGCGACGTGCTCGCACGTTCGTAGTCGGATCGTCAAAGTCGACTGCCACCAAAGCGATATCCATCATCTCATCGAAAGACGGGACACCTTTGCCTCTATCAGGTTCTGTGACGCCTTTGTCTGGTCGTTGAACACAAACGAAGTACGCGAAGTTGCAGCTATGGCGAACTTTTAATCTAAACAAAACCCAAAGTCTAAACGGTGCCCTAAGGGCTGTATATATGGAGGAAGAGAGGGGAATTTCGTGGCCCTTGGTGGAGGGGTCCGAAATCAACCCTATCTCTTGTTTCCCCACACATACGGACTCTAGAAATAGCCTATACTTATGTATTTCGAAATTACATGGGCCTGGCCCAATAAAAAGGTGACGCAGCACCTATAATAGCCTCGGGACGAAATTTATGAAGTGGCATCTTGTATATTTCGTCCAAGGCTTCATGCACCCATTATGGTGGCTTCAGAGTCCTGAAATCATCACTTGTAACTCCGTTCTTATTCCCCTTGCGCATGGCATCATCTCCATGCTTGTTCTTGCTCCAATGTTCATCCTTCTCCAAGCTAGGCCCTTCATTTATAAGCAAAACAAATGTATCCAATTTAGGCAGCATCATATTCTCATGAACATTAGAATCATTACCAAGAAACGAAAGTACCTGATAATTTAATTGGCGTGCGCGAGCTCTAGTAATTGGTCCCGTATATGTAGCAGTAGGGGCTGTGGGTGTAACAATGGTATTGATGTCCTCATCAGTGGGTGTAACAATGGTATTGATGTCCTCATCACCATCTCATCGAAACATCGGGACACCTTCGCCTCTATCAAAACGTAAGGCTCTTTTACTCCTTATACCTTATGTCCCTCTAGTCTGAGTCATCCTATCTTTCCTATGGGGTTAAGGAACTAGCCTTTCTCTTCTGTCTATCAGGATCACGAGTTACTACTCTGTAGTCCCATAGGATTGGTTGATCAGAGTCATATTCCAGTTTCCGAGTATTTTTGGTGTAGTTTGCCTGGTATTATCACAGATCGTTTCATGATGATGTTAAGCTGTTGTACTACGCCTTATTGCAGGATGTCTCCTATTTTGAGCATTTTACTGCCATTATGCTGCCGGAATTGTCCTATGAGTTCAAGAGATAGTATTTTCCTTGTACTACATTCTACATCGTTATGTTGATGCTGAATCCATCCTTGTTTCCCTTGGTTGGTTCTTCAGGATGTCATCAGTTAGCCGAAGTTCTGTTGCTCGTAGCCTAAACCACACAGGTGGTAGGGATGAGGAGGATCCTCCCGACCAGCCTTCGTTGGCAGAGTTCATGTGAGAGGTTGAGATGAACAAGTGTGAGACTAACCGCTTATTGGCGCGGATTGAGCAGAACACCGCACATCAGAATGATAAGTTAGTTTCCATCACTAACTTCATTGGCCTGAACCCACCCACCTTCCATCATTCCATCGAGCCACTCGATGCAGATGATTGGCTCCGTAGTATCACTCACAAGCTGAGTTCCGTGAATGTAGCTGAAGGTGATAAGGTCACCTATGCCACATATCACCTGGAGGGTCCTGCTAGTCTTTGGTGGCAGAACTATGAGGCCATGATTCCAGCTGGTCAGATACCCACCTGGAGTGATTTCACTAAGGCTTTTCGCGAGCATCACATTCCTCAAACCCTCATCAATTGCAAGAGAGAAGAGTTCTGTAGTTTCACCCAGAGTAAGATGGCTGTTGATCCTTACAGTAGAGAGTTTGAGAACCTCGCTCGCTATGCCACAGAAGAAGTGTCCACGGACGCCAAAAAGCAAGCTAGGTTCCGGAAGGGTCTTAACCCCAAGTTGCATCGTGATCTTCACTTGCACCATTGCAATACATTCCAGGCTCTAGTGAACAAGGTGTAACACCCCCGGTGTAATGATGCTACAGTAACCCCTGGGGTTAAGTTAATTGTTTTGCTAAACATGTGCCTGATCATTTTTGTCTCATACTCTTTCACATTCCAGTTGAATTCAATTTAAAGTTATGAGTGAAATTCAAAATGCTCAGACATGAACACAAAAAAGTTCATCATGTGCCAAATAATCCACAACTAATATTGGTGGTGAACCAACATTTTTGCAAAGGGTTTAAGTGGCCTAAACTACTTAAAACAGTGACCTAAGCAATAAATTAAATGCCCTTTTTAATTTATAAAATTGGCAACTATTCCAAAAGCCTCCCAACCTTTTTGAGGCAGTGCACTTTAATTCCTTGAGATTGTTTCGGCCAGTGGCATAATTTTGCAAAGTTAATTGTGGCAAAAAGAAAATGCAAAAGCTGCTGGAAAAGAAAAACAAAAAAAACAAAAAAAAGGAAAAGCCCCCCCTCAACTGGGCCGACTGGCCAGCTGGCCACCGTGCCCCCCCATGGGCCTCGGCCCACCTCAACCAGCCGGCCCAGCTCCCCGCATCGCTCTCCCCTCCCTCATGTTCCCCCAGTGCGCACCGCTACAGGGGCGCGTCATCCGCCCGACCACCTCGCCGGCAACGCCGCGGGTGGATAGGGGCCCCTCCCCTCGACGCCTCGACCTCCTCCCCACCTACCTCCACCCACACCTCGAACCCCCCTCGCCCTCTCCGCCTCTCCCTCTCCCACTCCTTCGTTCTGGAGAGGAGGCCGACGCGGTCGCCGCCGTGCCTCGCCCGTCCTCGCGGCCATCGAGCGCCGTTCGCCTCGCCATCGTGCCCATCATCTCTGTCGTCGTCGTCTACCCCGTCCCCGTCCGTGAGCGCGAGCCGGGAGCCACTGCGGGGTGCGGATCGAGCCGCCCCCTTTCGCCTCTGTCGCCGGCGAACTCCGTCGTCTCCGGCAACTGCTACTCCTACTAATCTTACACCGGGCCACCTTGTGCCTCCCCGGTGAGCTCTCCTACCTTCTCCCTCTCCTTGCCTACTTGGCGCGCCCCCTAGCTGCTTCCCCACGTGCGCCCGAACGCAGCACCGCGGAGCTCGTCGCCGGCGAGACTCCGGTGACCAAGTGGTCACGGGCCAGTGCCCAGCGCACTCACCGCACCGCGTAGGCCTCGTCTAGCCGCGTGGTTTGCCCGCAAGCGCCCCCCAGTCCCGATCCCGACGATGCCCGATCTCCGGCGTCCGCTCCGCCGCTTGCCACCGTCGTCTCCGGCCGCCCTCGGCCCGGCTACCACCCCAGTTCGACGCGGCATCTTCTCCTCGTTCGAACGCACCCGCCCGCGGCCATTTTGGCCGCCGGACGGCGAATTCCGGCGAGGTCCGGCGCCCCTCCGCCGCGGGAACGCTCACCGGAGCTCCTCAACGCCGGCGCCGACGTGGACGTCCGGGTCCACCTCGCCAGGTCACTGCCCCGTGGCCCTAGTGGCCCGGCTAGCCCTGTTGACCTAGTCAATGGCTGACTGGGCATCGCCCAGTCACTGCCAGTGGGTCCCCCCTGGGCCCTGTTGACTAGTCAACTAGTCTGTTGACCGCTAATGCAACAATGACGCCATGATGATGTCATATTTCCTTTTCTGTTATTTCTTAAATAATTCCAGAATATTGTTTAAACTTTAAAAATTCATAGAAAATAAACCGTAACTCCGATGAAAATGTTTTCTATATGAAAGTTGCTCAGAAAAATTCAACGAATCCGAATACGTGGTACGTTCATCTGTCACATGCCCCTAGCATGCTGAACATGGAACTTTCCCCCTCTTTTCCTTTGTCCGGAATCCACCTAACGTCGGGAATTCACCCTCGGATGTTTCCCCCCTTCGTCTGCAACGTGTAGTACCGCGTTAGAGCACGCTTAGCGCTACATATCGTCATGTCATGCTTAGTGTTACCTCTGTTTACTATGTATTTACTGTTTCTTCCCCCTCTTCTCTCCGGTAGACACCGAGGCCGCTGATGCCCCGGTGATCGACTACGTCGTCGACTACGACCCCTCCTTGCCAGAGCAACCAGGCAAGCCCCCCCTTTGATCATCTCGATATCGCCCATTCCATTCTCTCATGCTTGCATTAGATTTTACTACTGTTATTGTTTGCTCCTATTCTGATGCATAGCCTGCTTTTGTATCTACTGTTGTACCTTACCTGCTTATCCTAATCTGCTTAGTATAGGTTGGTTAGTGATCCATCAGTGACCCCCACCTTGTCCTTGTTGCCACTGCTTCATCATTGAAGACCCGATCAACGGGATTGAAGACCAGGCCCCGGCACCGCACATCACTTTCCCCTTAGTTGTTCGACACTGCTGGGTTACTAGCGAGTGCCGAGGGTGAGACCTCTACAGCACTTCTGATGTTAACCCTGTAGTATAGCTATTCGGTCGTGGTCATCGAGGGTGATTCCACCTTAACCACTTCCGATATGACTATGTCGTGCAACCCCTCAAGTGTGAACCTCGGGGGTGATTCCTCTTACGTTCACCTTGATGAGTACATTGAGTGGAATTCACCGGGGGTGATTCCTCGGGTTTTCCCCTTGATGTTTAAACACACAGTTATTATGGTTACTATGACTTTACACTAAACCATGTTACTAAAGACGGGTCGACCCTGAGGGGTGCCCGCGCGAGCATAATTGCGAGTGATGAGGAGTCGGGTTGACCTGGAAGGTGCCCGTGAGATAATTACGAGGCGTGGCCGGGCATTCTTAGCCCTTGCCGCAAGTCCTCGAGACGGGGCAACAGGGTCACCTCTTTCTTGAGTCTCTGCTTGTTACCGCGCATTCCTAATCCACTACGATTTGGATATTTGATCCGAGGGGCCTCTGGCCTGATAGCACTAACCATCACGTGGGCATAGTATGGGCGTTCTGCGTCGTATGCATCAGCCGAAGCTTAATAGACGTCAGCGACTGAGCGGCGCGCGCCGGGTTGGACTGGTAAGCACCTACCTTTTTAAGGAGGTAGCTAGGTCTGCTCACCGGCCGCGTTCGCAACGTGCAGGAGTTTCCGGGGAGATGGCCCATGACCCCTGGGGGCATAGGTTTAGTCCGGCGTGCTGGCCTCTCTATTAAGCCTAGGTCGGGTTGCGGCGTATTGTTTGGCCGAGGCCGGGCATGACCCAGGAAAGTGTGTCCGGCCGGAGTCAATCGAGCGTGGTGGGTAAGTTGGTGCACCCCTGCAGGGAAGAACTAATCTATGCATAGCCTGTCCTACGGTAACGGACACTTGGAGTTGTATCCCGATCGATACAACTAGAACTGGATACTTGTGATGAGAACTGGATGGTGATGAGGATTTGATTGTGATGATAACTGGATAGTATGGCTCTGGGATTGCTTTCTCGCAGGGAGTCGAGAAAGGATCTCTGGCCGAGGTTGATAACACTACCACCGCTTTACTTTATGCTACTCTACTCCCTCTTGTTTGCTGCAAGATGGTGGTTTCCAGAAGATGCTAGTCTTCGATAGGACTAGACCTTCTCTCTATTCTGATATTTCTGTAGCCCAGTCCACATATATAGCCTTCCTTTGATAATGTTGCATATGTAGTGTAGATCCTTGCTTGCGAGTACTTTGGATGAGTACTCACGGTTGCTTTGCTCCCCCTTTTCCCCCTTCTTTCTTCTTTCTGGTTGTTGCAACCAGATGGTGGAGTCCAGGAGCCAGATGCCACCTTTGACGACTGCTGCTACCCCGAGGGTGCCTACTACCATGTGACGGACGCCGACGACCAAGAGTAGTTAGGAGGCTCCCAGGCAGGAGGCCTTGCCTTTTCGATCGTAGATGCTTTTGTGCTAACCTTCTTAAGGCAAACTTGTTTAAACTCATGTCTGTACTCAGATATTGTTGCTTCCGCTGACTCGTTTGTATTCAAGCTGATGTATTCGAGCCCTCGAGGCCCCTGGCTTGTAATATAAAGCTTGTATTATTTTAATTTGTGTCTAGAGTTGTGTTGTGATATCTTCCCGTGAGTCCTTGATCTTGATCGTACACATTTGCGTGTATGATTAGTGTACGATTGAATCGAGGGCGTCACAAGTTGGTATCAGAGCCGACTGCCTGTAGGTAGCCCCCTTTCCAACTCCTTGGCCGAAGTTGAGTCTAGTCACTGAAAAACTTTTACTAACATTGGCTGTGTGGCTTACGGGCCCACGTCGCTATTGGGTGGTATTAGGATCTTTTATTCCTCGTCTATACTCTGGGACTCTTAACTCTCTTCTACTCGGGTTAAACGAATTTACTAACATTAGGATCCTGTGACCACATTCACCCCGAAGTTGGATAAAGCCATAGTTATTCCTTAGACTAGCCTCTTGAATAGCACACACACCTGTCGTGTTGACTACGAAGTGGAATCCATCGTACCTCCTTCATTATGCATGTTTCGTCATGAATGATCCTTGCCTTTGCAAATGCTCAATGCTGAACTACCCCATGTTACATGTTAGCAGGATGGTTAGACCGGCTGGTCGTGGTCATGGTGCCAACGATCCACCACCGCCTGAATTCTTTCCTGGAATGATGCAACAGATTGAGTTGAATCGCCAGTTCATGGAAGGAATGATGGCTCAGTTTCCTCGTCCGAACATGAATCAACAGCCAACCCCAGTTACTCTGCAGGACTTCATGGGCCTCAACCCGAAAATCTACCGCAGCTCAACTCAGCCCCTTGATGCTGATGACTGGCTCCGAGACATCATGTATGAAATGGAGTCTGCTAGTGTTGCCCCTGCCAGCTATGTCACCTTCGCATCCTTCTTCCTCAAGGGTCCCGCTGCTCAATGGTGGGACAGCCACAGGCGTACCCTACCTGCTGGAACGCTCATCACTTGGCCAGATTTCCAAGCCGCTTTCCGTGCCCGCTTCATTCCTCAGGGAATCATGGACAGGAAGAAGCGCGAGTTCCGTAACCTCACCCAAGGCAACAAGTCTGTAGATGCTTATCAGCGGGAATTCTTGGAATTGTCCCGTTACGCTGGAGAAGACATTGCTACTGATGCTCGTAGACAAGAGAAGTTTCGTGATGGACTTCACCCTGATATCAAGCTAGCACTGCTCATTCATGACTTTGCCGAATTCGCCACCTTGGTGAACAAGGCTATTCAGGTTGAGACTGGTCTTCAGGAACACCAGGGATCCCTCAGGCGTAGCCGTGACGCTGGCCCATCTTCGGGCCCGTCAGCGCAGAAGCGTCGGATATGGATTCCCCACAGCATGTATCGTCCAACTGCACCTACACCAAGACAGTCCTATGCTGCACCTCGTCTGCCTCCTCCACCAGAGAGGCAGCCTCTTTGAGATGTACCATCCCAAGCTCCTGCTCCCGATCCCAATGATGGTCTGTGCTTCAGATGTGGCCGCCCCGGCCACCTTGCTAAAGAGTGCACTCAGAAAAAGAGCCAGCTGGCTCTACCTTCAACTGGCCGTAACAATCAGCCCTATAACAACAATGCCAGACCTTATGGTCGTGGTCATGCTAATCATGTTGATCTGAATGAAGCTCAAGACCAGCCTGCCACTGTGATGGGTACTCTTCTCGTTAATTCAGTACCAGCTGCTATTTTATTCGATACAGGAGCATCGCATTCTTTCATATCAGAAGATTTTGCATTCATGCATGGCATTAAATACGAAGAGATGCACACTCCACTAGTGGTAAAAACCCCTGCGGGCCAATGCCAAACCTCCATGATTAGCCACAACGTTTCAGTTGAAATCGAAGGGTTGGAATTCTTAGCATCCCCCATTATTCTGAAGTCTTCCAATATTGACCTAATTCTGGGAATGGATCGGTTGAAAGCACATACGGCTTCTATCGTTTGTGCCTCTAAAACCGTCCATCTTCTACACCCTTCAGATGAGATAGTAAGCTACAATGCTCGTCTGGTTCGAAACGCTGAAGCACGACTTTATGTGCTGAATGCGTTGAGCGCGGCACCTCTTGAGGGAATTGAAAAGATTCCAGTCGTCCGCGACTTCCAAGACGTATTTCCAGAAGAACTTCCAGGAATACCCCCTGCCCGGCCTGTCGAGTTCATCATCGACTTGAAACCAGGCACCGTTCCTATTGCAAAACGACCCTACAAGATGCCACCTCATGAACTCCTTGAGCTTAAGGAGGAAATCGACAAATCTCTTCGCAAGGGTTTCATTCGTCCAAGTTCCTCTGCTTGGGGAGCACCTTCTCTCTTTGTGAAGAAGAAGGATGGAACGAACCGTTTGGTCCAAGATTACCGTCCTATCAACCAAGCTACAATTCAAAACAAATATCCCCTTCCTCGGATCAATGATCTGTATGATCAACTGGCTGGTTCATCGATATTCTCTAAACTCGACTTGAGGTTGGGTTACCACCAGATCCGTGTTCGTGAAGAGGATATTCCAAAGACCGCATTTGTGACTCGTTATGGTTCTTACGAGTACACCGTCATGTCATTCGGTTTAACCAATGCTCCAGCTACATTCTCTCGTCTGATGAACTATATATTCATGGATTACCTCGATAAGTTCGTCATAGTCTATTTGGATGATATCCTGGTATATTCGAAGAATAAAGAAGAACATGTTGAACATCTTCGTCTTGTTCTGGAGAAGCTTCGAGAGCATCAACTTTATGCCAAGTATTCCAAGTGTGAATTCTGGTTACCCGAAGTCACCTACCTTGGTCATGTTATCTCCAAGGATGGTATTGCCGTCAACCCAGAGCGCGTTCAGGCTATTCTTGACTGGACCCCTCGAAGACTGTCAAGCAAGTCAGAAGCTTTCTCGGACTGGCCAGCTATTGTCGCCGCTTTGTCGAGAACTTCTCCAAGATCGCCAAGCCACTGACTAATCTGCTTCACAAAGGCGTTAAGTTCGATTGGACAGACAAATGTCAGGAAAGTTTCCAGGCACTCAAGGACAAACTGACTTCTGCCCCAGTGCTTGCTCCCCCTGATTCTCGCAAGGACCTTGTCATCTATTGCGACGCTTCACGTCACGGAGGCTGCGTCCTAATGCAAGAGCGCAGAGTGATTGCCTATGCCTCCCGTCAAGTGCGTCCTCACGAAGAAAACTACCCAGTTCATGACCTCGAGCTTGCTGCGGTTATCTTTGCACTGAAACTATGGCGACAATACCTTCTCGGTAATCGTTGTGAGATCTTCACCGATCATCAGAGTCTGAAATACCTGTTTACTCAGCCAGATCTGAACCTCCGTCAGCAGCGATGGATGGAAGCTATTGCTAACTACAACTGCGGTATATCTTATACACCTGGCAAGGCTAATGTAATGGCCGATGCCCTGAGCCGAAAGTCTTATTGCAATAATCACCAGGTCTACAAAGCTCAACCCCGCCTTTATGAAGAGCTATGCAAGCTAAACCTTCAACTAGTTCCACAGGGTTCTCTAAATAACCTTGTAGTGGAACCAACTCTACTGAAAGCAATTAAGTCTGCTCAAGTCAAAGATGCTCACGTTGATTTGATGAAAAAGGATCTTGCCTTAGAGAAATCCAGAGATTTCTCACTTGGTGAAGATGGAACCTTATACTTCAGAGATCGCATTGTAGTACCCCGGTTCGAGCTTATGACAGAGAAGGTGATGAAAGAAGCGCATGACACCCCTCTCTCTATTCATCCGAGAAGTACCAAGATGTATCTTGACATCCGTCAGAAGTACTGGTGGTCTAAGATGAAGCAAGACATTGCTCGTTATATTGAAGAATGTGACGTTTGTCGTCGCGTCAAAGCAGAACATCAGAAATCGGCTGGACTTCTACAACCGCTTCCGATTCCTGAATGGAAGTGGGATAAGATCCAAATGGACTTCGTCACTGGCCTTCCGAAGTCTCAGAAAGGTAACAATGCTATCTTTGTCGTCATCGACCAATTCTCGAAGGTTGCTCACTTTCTGCCAGTCAAGGAGACTATCACTGCTAGTCAATTGGCAACCTTGTATATCTCCCGAATTGTGTCACTCCACGGCATTCCGAAGGAGATCAGTTCAGACCGCGGCAGTATTTTCACTTCTAAGTTCTGGGATAGTTTCCAAGAGGCAATGGGAACTCATATTACCTGGAGCACTGCTTATCATCCCCAATCCCAAGGCCAAGTCGAGCGAGTCAATCAAATTCTTGAAGACATGCTTCGAGCTTGTGTTATTTCTTTCGGCAAGAAGTGGGAAGAATCTCTCCCTTATGCGGAGTTCTCTTATAACAACAGCTATCAAGCCAGCTTGAAGATGGCACCCTTCGAAGTGCTCTATGGACGTAAGTGCCGAAACCCTCTAAATTGGTCAGAAACTGGGGAACGGGCACTCATTGGTCCAGACATTATTCAACAAGCTGAAGAGCAGGTTCGCATTATCCGGGATAATCTCAAGGCGGCCCAGTCCCGCCAGAAGAGCAACTATGACCGGAAACACTGGGGTTCAACTTATCAACCTGGTGAACAAGCTTATCTGTGTGTCACTCCTCTGAGAGGCACTCATCGGTTCAGAGTCAAGGGCAAGCTAGCTCCGCGCTACATTGGTCCTTTCCGCATTCTGGCCCGTCGTGGACTGGTGGCTTATCAACTGGAGTTGCCACCTCAGTTCTCTCATGTTCATGACGTCTTTCACGTGTCGCAACTTCGTCGATGCTTCAAGGATCCGGAACGTGAAGTGGATCCGGAATTGATTGAAATTCAAGATGGTCTCACATACAAGGAGCATCCGATCTGCATTCTTGAAGAAGCTGAACGTCGAACACGCCAGAAGGTTACCAAGTTCCTCAAGGTGCAATGGTCAAATCATTCTAAGGATGAAGCCACTTGGGAACGCGAGGATAACCTCCGTGCTGAATACCCCGACCTGTTCCCTTCTACCTCTTAATTCTCGGGACGAGAATTTCTTTTAGAGGAGGAGAGTTGTAACACCCCCGGTGTAATGATGCTACAGTAACCCCTGGGATAAGTTAATTGTTTTGCTAAACATGTGCCTGGTCATTTTTGTCTCATACTCTTTCACATTCCAGTTGAATTCAATTTAAAGTTATGAGTGAAATTCAAATGCTCAGACATGAACACAAAAATGTTCATCATGTGCCAAATAATCCACAACTAATATTGGTGGTGAACCAACATTTTTGCAAAGGGTTTAAGTGGCCTAAACTACTTAAAACAGTGACCTAAGCAATAAATTAAATGCCCTTTTTAATTTATAAAATTGGCAACTATTCCAAAAGCCTCCCAACCTTTTTGAGGTAGTGCACTTTAATTCCTTGAGATTGTTTTGGCCAGTGGCATAATTTTGCAAAGTCAATTGTGGCAAAAAGAAAATGCAAAAGCTGCTGGAAAAGAAAAACAAAAAAAAACAAAGAAAAGGAAAAGCCCCCCCTCAACTGGGCCGACTGGCCAGCTGGCCACCGTGCCCCCCCATGGGCCTCGGCCCACCTCAACCAGCCGGCCCAGCTCCCCGCATCGCTCTCCCCTCCCTCCTGTTCCCCCGGTGCGCACCGCTACAGGGGCGCGTCGCCGCCCGACCACCTCGCCGGCAAC
>NW_021305235.1:47854-108218 GCF_002162155.2 Triticum dicoccoides
TGGCCCAGCTGGCCACCGTGCCCCCCATGGGCCTCGGCCCACCTCAACCAGTCGGCCCAGCTCCCCGCATCGCTCTCCCCTCCCTCCTGTTCCCCCGGTGCGCACCGCTACAGGGGCGCGTCGCCGCCCGACCACCTCGCCGGCAACGCCGCGGGTGGATAAGGGCCCCTCCCCTCGACGCCTCGACCTCCTCCCCACCTACCTCCACCCACGCCTCGAACCCCCCTCGCCCTCTCCGCCTCTCCCTCTCCCACTCCTTCGTTCTGGAGAGGAGGCCGACGCGGTCGCCGCCGTGCCTCGCCCGTCCTCGCGGCCATCGAGCGCCGTTCGCCTCGCCATCGTGCCCATCGTCTCTGCCGTCGTTGTCTACCCCGTCCCCGTCCATGAGCGCGAGCCGGGAGCCACTGCGGGGTGCGGATCGAGCCGCCCCCTTTCGCCTCTGTCGCCGGCGAACTCCGTCGTCTCCGGCAACTGCTGCTGCTACTAATCTTACACCGGGCCACCTTGTGCCTCCCCGGTGAGCTCTCCTACCTTCTCCCTCTCCTTGCCTACTTGGCGCGCCCCCTAGCTGCTTCCCCACGTGCGCCCGAACGCAGCGCCACGGAGCTCGTCGCCGGCGAGACTCCAGTGACCAAGTGGTCACGGGCCAGTGCCCAGCGCACTCACCGCACCGCGTAGGCCTCGTCTAGCCGCGTGGTTTGCCCGCAAGCGCCCCCCAGCCCCGATCCCAACGATGCCCGATCTCCGGCGTCCGCTCCGCCGCTTGCCACCGTCGTCTCCGGCCGCCCCCGGCTCGGCTACCACCCCAGTTCGACGCGGCATCTTCTCCCCGTTCGAACGCACCCGCCCGCGGCCATTTTGGCCGCCGGACTGCGAATTCCGGCGAGGTCCGGCGCCCCTCCGCTGCGGGAACGCTCACCGGAGCTCCCCAACGCCGGCGCCGATGTGGACGTCCGGGTCCACCTCGCCAGGTCACTGCCCCGTGGCCCTAGTGGCCCGGCTAGCCCTGTTGACCTAGTCAATGGCTGACTGGGCATCGCCCAGTCACTGCCAGTGGGTCCCCCCTGGGCCCTGTTGACTAGTCAACTAGTCTGTTGACCGCTGATGCAACAATGACGCCATGGTGACGTCATATTTCCTTTTCTGTTATTTCTTAAATAATTCCAGAATATTGTTTAAACTTTAAAAATTCATAGAAAATAAACCGTAACTCCGATGAAAATGTTTTCTATATGAAAGTTGCTCAGAAAAATTCAACGAATCCGAATACGTGGTCCGTTCATCTGTCACATGCCCCTAGCATGCTGAACATGGAACTTTCCCCCTCTTTTCCTTTGTCCGGAATCCACCTAACGTCGGGAATTCACCCTCGGATGTTTCCCCCCTTCGTTTGCAACGTGTAGTACCGCGTTAGAGCACGCTTAGCGCTACATATCGTCATGTCATGCTTAGTGTTACCTCTGTTTACTATGTATTTACTGTTTATTCCCCCTCTTCTCTCCGGTAGACCCCGAGGCCGCTGATGCCCCGGTGATCGACTACGTCGTCGACAACGACCCCTCCTTGCCAGAGCAACCAGGCAAGCCCCCCCTTTGATCATCCCGATATCGCCCATTCCATTCTCTCATGCTTGCATTAGATTTTACTACTATTATTGTTTGCTCCTATTCTGATGCATAGCCTGCTTTTGTATCTACTGTTGTACCTTACCTGCTTATCCTAATCTACTTAGTATAGGTTGGTTAGTGATCCATCAGTGACCCCCACCTTGTCCTTGTTGCCCCTGCTTCATCATTGAAGACCCGATCAACGGGATTGAAGACCAGGCCCCGGCACCGCACATCACTTTCCCCTTAGTTGTTCGACACTGCTGGGTTACTATCGAGTGCCGAGGGTGAGACCTCTACAGCACTTCTGATGTTAACCCTGTAGTATAGCTATTCGGTCGTGGTCATCGAGGGTGATTCCACCTTAACCACTTCCGATATGACTCTATCGTGCAACCCCTCAAGTGTGAACCTCGGGGGTGATTCCTCTTACGTTCACCTTGATGAGTACATTGAGTGGAATTCACCGGGGGTGATTCCTCGGGTTTTCCCCTTGATGTTTAAACACACAGTTACTATGGTTACTATGACTTTACACTAAACCATGTTACTAAAGACGGGTCGACCCTGAGGGGTGCCCGCGCGAGCATAATTGCGAGTGATGAGGAGTCGGGTTGACCTGGAAGGTGCCCGTGAGATAATTACGAGGCGTGGCCGGGCATTCTTAGCCCTTGCCGCAAGTCCTCGAGACGGGGCAACGGGGTCACCTCTTTCGTGAGTCTGTGCTTGTTACCGCGCGTTCCTAATCCACTATGATTTGGATATTTGATCCGAGGGGCCTCTGGCCTGATAGCACTAACCATCACGTGGGCATAGTATGGGTGTTCTGCGTCGTATGCATCAGCCGAAGCTTAATAGACGTCAGCGACTGAGCGGCGCGCGCCGGGTTGGACTGGTAAGCACCTACCTTTTTAAGGAGGTAGCTAGGTCTGCTCACCGGCCGCGTTCGCAACGTGCAGGAGTTTCCGGGGAGATGGCCCATGACCCCTGGGGGCATAGGTTTAGTCCGGCGTGCTGGCCTCTCTATTAAGCCTAGGTCGGGTTGCGGCGTATTGTTTGGCCGAGGCCGGGCATGACCCAGGAAAGTGTGTCCGGCCGGAGTCAATCGAGCGTGGTGGGTAAGTTGGTGCACCCCTGCAGGGAAGAACTAATCTATGCATAGCCTGTCCTACGGTAACGGACACTTGGAGTTGTATCCCGATCGATACAACTAGAACTGGATACTTGTGATGAGAACTGGATGGTGATGAGGATTTGATTGTGATGATAACTGGATAGTATGGCTCTGGGATTGCTTTCTCGCAGGGAGTCGAGAAAGGATTTCTGGCCGAGGTTGATAACACTACCACCGCTTTACTTTATGCTACTCTACTCCCTCTTGTTTGCTGCAAGATGGTGGTTTCCAGAAGATGCTAGTCTTCGATAGGACTAGACCTTCTCTCTATTCTGGCATTTCTGCAGCCCAGTCCACATATACAGCCTTCCTTTGATAATGTTGCATATGTAGTGTAGATCCTTGCTTGCGAGTACTTTGGATGAGTACTCACAGTTGCTTTGCTCCCCCTTTTCCCCCTTCTTTCTTCTTTCTGGTTGTTGCAACCAGATGGTGGAGTCCAGGAGCCAGATGCCACCTTTGACGACTGCTGCTACCCCGAGGGTGCCTACTACCACGTGACGGACGCCGACGACCAAGAGTAGTTAAGAGGCTCCCAGGCTGATAGAGGCAAAGGTGTCCCGTCTTTCGATGAGATGGTGGATTTCGCTTTGGTGGAAGTCGACTTTGACGATCCGACTACGAACGTGCGAGGACGTCGCGCCTTAGCAATCGCTAAACCAACTCCGAGAGGTTATTGACCACGCCGGAGCACGATCAACCTGACCACGAGGGTCTGTTTCCTGCGAGCAAACGAAGAACAAGCAAGAAACTGAGATTGCAATCTGGATATTGCGAATATAAGATGAAAGCTTTATTGATCAAGGTGGGGTTCTGTGACGCCTTTGTCTGGTCGTTGAACACAAACGAAGTACGCGAAGTTGCAGCTATGGCGAACTTTTAATCTAAACAAAACCCAAAGTCTAAACGATGCCCTAAGGGCTGTATATATGGAGGAAGAGGGGGGAATTTCGTGGCCCTTGGTGGAGGAGTCCGAAATCAACCCTATCTCTTGTTTCCCCACACATACAGACTCTAAAAAATAGCCTATACTTATGTATTTCGAAATTACATGGGCCTGGCCCAATAATAAGGTGACGCAGCACCTAAAAGAGCCTCGGGACGAAATTTATGAAGTGGCATCTTGTATATTTCGTCCAAGGCTTCATGCACCCATTATGGTGGCTTCAAAGTCCTGAAATCATCACTTGTAACTCCGTTCTTGTTTCCCTTGCGCATGCCATCATCTCCATGCTTGTTCTTGCTCCAATGTTCATCCTTCTCCAAGCTAGGCCCTTCATTTGTAAGCAAAACAAATGTATCCAATTTAGGCAGCATCATATTCTCATGAACATTAGAATCATTACCAAGAAACGAAAGTACCTGGTAATTTAGTTGGCGTGCACGAGCTCTAGTAATTGGTCCAGTATGTATAGCAGCAGGGGCTGTGGGTGTAACAATTGTATTGATGTCCTCATCAATATGCCTCCATACTATGCAATACTCCCTTGTCATTTCTTATGATGAGCATGATACATACACTTGTTGGGTATCTCACCACACGAATGATAGGTTTTGCACTTCTGCTAACCTCATTTGTTTTTCCGAGTGTTTATCATGTTCTTTCATTTTGAAGGATTCACAAGGCATTACCGTCATGAGACATATTGGTTATGTGAAGGCATACATGATGTGCGACTCCATCATCTTTGAGAAACTCCTAAAGGTGACCTCTTTCCCTTTGAGCCATCCTCAAATACGCATATTGGATGGGTCACTCTTTCATTGTTGTCTCCTTCTTGTTGTCTACATGATACATCTCATGACCGGAGGAGCGACATTGGAGATTGGCTACATGGACCTTCATATTGAGGAGCGCTCACACTTATTGGATGCACCTTCGGAACTCCACTCATGCCTCGACATCGAGCTTTGGTACACCAACACCTCCATATTTGTTGATTGTGCTAATACATGTCATGCTCGATGGACATATCATACTCACCGCAATTTTGCACCCTATGCATGGATTGACTCACATTATGCTTGTCTTGTTGCATCTATTTCCATGTCATCCATGATATATGAGCTTGTTCACTTCCTTAGCAAATTTGTTGTGATCTTGATGGCATATTCATATGATAGAGGCAAAGGTGTCCCGTCTTTCGATGAGATGGTGGATTTCGCTTTGGTGGAAGTCGACTTTGACGATCCGACTACGAACGTGCGAGGACGTCGCGCCTTAGCAATCGCTAAACCAACTCTGAGAGGTTATTGACCACGCCGGAGCACGATCAACCTGACCACGAGGGTCTGTTTCCTGCGAGCAAACGAAGAACAAGCAAGAAACTAAGATTGCAATCTGGATATTGCGAATATAAGATGAAAGCTTTATTGATCAAGGTGGGGTTCTGTGACGCCTCTGGTCGTTGAACACAAACGAAGTACGCGAAGTTGCAGCTATGGCGAACTTTTAATCTAAACAAAACCCCCAAAGTCTAAACGATGCCCTAAGGGCTGTATATATGGAGGAAGAGGGGGGAATTTCGTGGCCCTTGGTGGGGGGGTCCGAAATCAACCCTATCTCTTGTTTCCCCACACATACGGACTCTAAAAATAGCCTATACTTATGTATTTCGAAATTACATGGGCCTGGCCCAATAATAAGGTGACGCAGCACCTAAAATAGCCTCGGGACGAAATTTATGAAGTGGCATCTTGTATATTTCGTCCAAGGCTTCATGCACCCATTATGGTGGCTTCAAAGTCCTGAAATCATCACTTGTAACTCCGTTCTTGTTCCCCTTGCGCATGCCATCATCTCCATGCTTGTTCTTGCTCCAATGTTCATCCTTCTCCAAGCTAGGCCCTTCATTTGTAAGCAAAACAAATGTATCCAATTTAGGCAGCATCATATTCTCATGAACATTAGAATCATTACCAAGAAACGAAAGTACCTGGTAATTTAGTTGGCGTGCACGAGCTCTAGTAATTGGTCCAGTATGTATAGCAGCAGGGGCTGTGGGTGTAACAATTGTATTGATGTCCTCATCATCCTCCCCTTCTTGAAATGAAGCCGTCCTCGACGGAAGTCCATCTTCCTCACCCAAATAAGGCTTCAAATCTGCAATGTTAAAAGTGGGACTAACCCCAAAATCTGCAGGCAGCTCAAGTTTATATGCATTATCATTTATTTTCTCTAACACCTTAAAGGGACCATCAGCACGTGGCATTAGCTTTGATTTGCGCAAATCAGGAAATCTATCCTTACGCAAATGTAACCAAACAAGATCTCCAGGTGCAAACACAACATGTTTTCTACCCTTATCTCCAGCAAGTTTATATTTAGCATTCATACGCTCAATGTTTTCCTTAGTTAACTCATGCATTTTTAGAATCAATTCAGCACGTTGTTTAGCATCAAAATTAACCTTCTCCGAAGATGGAAGAGGCAACAAATCAATAGGTGCACGAGGTAGGAAACCATACACAACTTCAAAAGGGCACATCTTAGTAGTAGAATGCAATGAACGATTATAAGCAAATTCAATATGAGGCAAGCATTCCTCCCACATTTTCTTATTATTCTTCAAAACAGCCCTAAGCATAGTAGACAACGTTCTATTGACTACTTCAGTTTGTCCATCAGTTTGGGGGTGACAAGTAGTACTAAAAAGCAGTTTAGTCCCCAACTTAGCCCATAAACATCTCCAAAAGTGGCTAAGATATTTAGTATCACGATCTGAAACAATAGTATTTGGCACACCATGCAAGCGAATAATTTCACGAAAGAACAAATCAGCAACATTAACAGCATCATCGCTTTTATGACATGGTATAAAGTGTGCCATTTTCGAGAATCTATCCACGACAACAAATATGCTATCCCTCCCCTTCTTTGTTCGAGGTAAACCTAAAACAAAGTCCATAGATATATCCTCCCAAGGAACACTAGGTACAGGCAAAGGCATATATAAACCATGAGGATTGAGTCGTGACTTAGCTTTTTGACATGTAGTGCATCGAGCAATAAAACGCTCAACATCCCGTCTCATCTTTGGCCAAAAGAAATGTGTAGCAAGTACGTCCTCCGTCTTCTTCACGCCAAAGTGTCCCATTAATCCTCCTCCATGCGCCTCCTGCAACAACAAAAGACGAACGGAGCTAGCTGGAATGCATAGCTTGTTAGCACGAAACACAAATCCATCGTTAACGACGAACTTGTTCCACATTCTTCTGTCTTTACAATTCTGCATTACATCTTTAAAATCAGCATCATGCACATATTGATCTTTGATGGTCTCCAAACCAAATATTTTGAAGTCAAGTTGTGAAAGCATAGTATAGCGGCGAGACAATGCATCAGCAATAACATTTTCTTTTCCCTTCTTGTGTTTAATGACATAAGAAAAAGTCTCAATGAATTCAACCCATTTAGCATGTCTACGATTCAGTTTAGCTTGACTTTTAATATGTTTCAAAGATTCATGATCAGAATGTATAACAAATTCTTTGGGCCATAAATAATGTTGCCATGTTTCTAAAGTCCGAACAAGAGCATATAATTCTTTATCATAAGTAGAATAATTCAGACTAGGCCCACTCAATTTTTCAGAAAAGTATGCAACAGGTTTGCCATCTTCTAATAACACACCTCCTAATCCAATTCCACTAGCATCACATTCAAGCTCAAAAGTCTTATTAAAATCAGGAAGTTGGAGTAAAGGAGCATGTGTCAACTTATCTTTCAATACCGTGAAGGCTTCTTCCTGTGCGGTACCCCAAAGAAAAGGCACATCTTTCTTTGTAAGCTCATTGAGAGGTGCAGCAATGGTGCTGAAATCTCTCACAAAACGCCTATAGAATCCAGCGAGGCCAAGAAAACTCCTCAGTTGTGTGACCGTTTTGGGCTGCGGCCAACTCTCAATAGCTTCAATCTTGGCTTTATCAACTCCAATTCCCTGTGGAGTAACAACATAGCCAAGAAAAGATACTCGGTCGGTGCAAAAGGTGCACTTCCCAAGGTTACCAAACAAACGTGCATCACGTAGAGCAATAAAAACATCACGTAAATGTTCCAAATGTTCTTCCAAAGATCTGCTATAAATCAATATGTCATCAAAGTAAACTACCACAAATCGTCCAATGAAAGCACGTAAAACTTCGTTCATTAATCTCATGAAAGTACTAGGTGCATTAGTTAACCCAAAAGGCATGACTAACCACTCATATAATCCAAACTTAGTTTTAAATGCTGTTTTCCATTCATCTCCCAATTTCATACGAATTTGATGGTAGCCACTACGCAAATCAACTTTGGAGAATATTGTAGAGCCACTCAATTCATCAAGCATATCATCTAGCCTAGGAATAGGATGACGATAACGAATAGTAATATTATTAATGCCTCTACAATCAACACACATACGTGATGTACCATCCTTTTTCGGCACTAGAATAATAGGAACAGCACAAGGACTAAGTGATTCGCGTATATAACCTTTGTCGAGAAGCTCTTGTACTTGGCGCATAATCTCCTTCGTCTCCTCTGGATTGGTACGGTATGGTGCACGGTTTGGCAGTGAAGCACCGGGAATTAAGTCAATCTGATGCTCAATCCCTCGAATAGGCGGTAATCCCGGTGGCACGTCTTGTGGAAAGACGTCAGCGAACTCCTGCAAAATGTTAGTGACAGCAGGAGGCAAAGAGGAAGGCACGTCCTCGAATGAAAATAATGCCTCTTTGCACACAAAAGCATAGCAAACAGATTTGCTGAAATCTAGCTCATCAATATCAGATTTGGTGGCAAATAAACATGCACTTTTCAATTTAATTTCAGAAGCAACACTAGATGGTTTATTATTAGGCTTCATTTGTTGCTCAAATTCTTTTGCCACAATCTGATTTTCACTCTTATTCGTCTCCTGTTTTGCTTTATTAGCTCTATTAATATCATCTTTCAAAATGGAATCAGGAGTCATAGGAAGCAAAGTAATATTTTTATCCTTATGAACAAGAGTATAGTGATTGTTTCTACCATGGAGTACAGAATTTTTATCAAATTGCCATGGTCTACCAAGTAATAAGGAACATGCTTGCATAGGTACCACATCACAATCAACATAATCAACATATGTAGAGATACTAAAATGCACACGAACAGTACGTGTTACCTTAACCTTGCCGCTGTTGTTGAACCATTGGATGTAGTAAGGATGTGGATGTGGTCTTGTGGTGAGAGAAAGCTTCTCCACCATCTCCATGCTAGCCAAGTTGTTGCAGCTCCCTCCGTCTATGATGACGCGCACAGAACGTTCCTTCACAACTCCCTTGGTATGGAACAAATTGTGCCTCTGATTTTGCTCAGCTTGTGTGACCTGCACACTCAAAACACGTTGAGCAACTAAACATTCATACCTGTCAGCGTCTTCAGGAGCCATGTATTGCGTCTCATGATCAGAATCATCTCCACCATGTTCTTCACGTGTAATAAGAGCCAAAGTCTCCTCATCATAGTCACTAGCGGACTAATATCCACCATCCGCGGTAGCAATCATCACACGCGGAGATTTGCATTCTCTCGTGATAGAGGCGGAGGTGTCCCGTCTTTCGATGAGATGATGGATTTCGCTTTGGTGGAAGTCGACTTTGACGATCCGACTACGAACGTGCTAGGACGTCGCGCCTTAGCAATCGCTAAACCAACTCCGAGAGGTTATTGACCACGCCGGAGCACGATCAACCTGACCACGAGGGTCTGTTTCCTGCGAGCAAACGAAGAACAAGCAAGAAACTGAGATTGCAATCTGGATATTGCGAATATAAGATGAAAGCTTTATTGATCAAGGTGGGGTTCTGTGACGTCTTTGTCTGGTCGTTGAACACAAACGAAGTACGCGAAGTTGCAGCTATGGCGAACTTTTAATCTAAACAAAACCCAAAGTCTAAACGATGCCCTAAGGGCTGTATATATGGAGGAAGAGGGGGGAATTTCGTGGCCCTTGGTGGAGGAGTCCGAAATCAACCCTATCTCTTGTTTCCCCACACATACGGACTCTAAAAATAGCCTATACTTATGTATTTCGAAATTACATGGGCCTGGCCCAATAATAAAGTGACGCAGCACCTAAAAGAGCCTCGGGACGAAATTTATGAAGTGGCATCTTGTATATTTCGTCCAAGGCTTCATGCACCCATTATGGTGGCTTCAAAGTCCTGAAATCATCACTTGTAACTCCGTTCTTGTTTCCCTTGCGCATGCCATCATCTCCATGCTTGTTCTTGCTCCAATGTTCATCCTTCTCCAAGCTAGGCCCTTCATTTGTAAGCAAAACAAATGTATCCAATTTAGGCAGCATCATATTCTCATGAACATTAGAATCATTACCAAGAAACGAAAGTACCTGGTAATTTAGTTGGCGTGCACGAGCTCTAGTAATTGGTCCAGTATGTATAGCAGCAGGGGCTGTGGGTGTAACAATTGTATTGATGTCCTCATCACAGGCAGGAGGCCTTGCCTTTTCGATCGTAGATGCTTTTGTGCTAACCTTCTTAAGGCAAACTTGTTTAAACTCATGTCTGTACTCAGATATTGTTGCTTCCGCTGACTCATTTGTATTCATGCTGATGTATTCGAGCCCTCGAGGCCCCTGGCTTGTAATATAAAGCTTGTATTATTTTAATTTGTGTCTAGAGTTGTGTTGTGATATCTTCCCGTGAGTCCTTGATCTTGATCGTACACATTTGGGTGTATGATTAGTGTACGATTGAATCGAGGGCGTCACACAAGGCCATTAATGCATAGACACCTCAGCTCACTTATGAGGAGTCTCGTAAGCACAACCGTGATTTGGGTTCTTCCTCCAGTTCTAGTTCTCAAAAGCACCGGATTTGGGTTTCGAACTCCGCTCTTCCACCCGGATATGCACCGAGGCCATCTTATGTGGCACCTCACCCAGTTCAGCCATATGCTCCACCCAGTCCTATTGGTGGACCGCCTGCCAATGCGGGTCCATGTCCTACCTCCATGATTTGTTACAAGTGCGGCGAGCTAGGCCACATTGCCCGTAATTGCACTCAGACCAGTGTTACTCCACCCCAGCCCAAGAAGTCTGTTGGTCGTGGTAAGCCATCACGTAAGATGATTAGTGCCAAGTCAGCTCCCACTGAACGTGGACGTGTGCATCACGTCTCAGCTAAAAATGCTCATGATGATCTGGATGTCGTTCTTGGTACACTCCTTGTCAACTGTCATCCAGCATCAGTTCTATTCGATACCGGAGCGTCTCACTCCTTCATTTCCGAAAGTTATGCCCGCTTGCACGACATGTCATTTTGTGATATGCCCTCCCCACTACTCATTCAAACTCCTGGATCCAAATGGAAAACTTCTAGGATAAGTTATTGCAATGGAATCCATGTTGATAGACTTGTATTCCTTGCTTCCTTGATATCTAACAAGTCTTCTGGATGACAGCTCATCATGCCAAGATTGATTGTTACACCAGGTCTGTTCAGCTTACACACCCATCTGGCAAGATAGTCACTGTCACCACCAGAGTTACAAAGCGTCAACTCTATTCTCTTAATGCCAGCCCTCTCCCAGACCTTGAAGATATCCTGGTAGTCCGAGACTTTCCAGATGTATTTCTAGAGGAACTGCCAGGTATTCCACCTAACAGGGATGTAGAGTTTGTCATAGATCTTATTCTAGGAACTGCTCCAATTTCAAGGAGACCTTAGAAGATGGCACCCTTAGAACTAGCTGAGCTTAAGAAACAACTTGATGAGTCCTTGCAAAAGGGTTTCATCCGTCCTAGTTCTTCTCCTTGGGCTTGTCCTGTCCTCTTCGTCAAGAAGAAGGATGGTACAGATCGGATGGTTGTTGATTATCGTCCCGTTAATTTGGTCACGACAAAGAACAAGTGTCCGCTCCCCAGGATCAACGACCTGTATGACCAGCTCGCTGGATCCTCAATCTTTTCCAAGATGGATTTGAGGTTAGGCTAGCACCAAATCAAGATCAGAAATGGGGACATTCCTAAGATGGATTTTGTCACTCGTTATGGCCAGTACGAGTACACTGTCATGTCCTTCGGTCTAACCAACGCTCCAGCCACATCCTCCTGCTTGATAAACTCGATCTTCACGGAGTACTTAGATAAGTTCATCGTGGTTTGATGTCTACTACACAACCTTCTTCTTGTAGACGTTGTTGGGCCTCCAAGTGCAGAGGTTTGTAGGACAGTAGCAAATTTCCCTCAAGTGGATGACCTAAGGTTTATCAATCCGTAGGAGGCGTAGGATGAAGATGGTCTCTCTCAAGCAACCCTGCAACCAAATAACAAAGAGTCTCTTGTGTCCCCAACACACCCAATAGAATGGTAAATTGTATAGGTGCACTAGTTCGGCAAGATGGTGAAACAAGTGGTATATGGATAGTAGATATGAGTATTTGTAATCTGAAATTATAAAAACAGCAAGGTAGCAAGTGATAAAAGTGAGCGTAAACGGTATTGCAATGATGGTAAACAAGGCCTAGGGTTCATACTTTTACTAGTGCAAGTCCTCTCAACAATACTAACATAATTGGATCACATAACTATCCCTCAACATGCAACAAAGAGTCACTCCAAAGTCACTAATAGCGGAGAATGAACGGAGAGATTATGGTAGGGTACGAAACCACCTCAAAGTTATTATTTCCAATCAATCCGGTGGGCTATTCCTATAAGTGTCATAAATAGCACTAGAGTTCATACTAGAATAACACCTTAAGACACAAATCAACCAAAACCCTAATGTCACCTAGATACTCCAATGTCACCTCAAGATTCTGTGGGTATGATTATACGATATGCATCACACAATCTCAGATTCATCTATTCAACCAACACAAAGGACCTCAAAGAGTGCCCCAAAGTTCCTACCGGAGAATCACGACGAAAACATGTGCCAACCCCTATGCATAGGTTCCCAATGTCACGAAACCCGCAAGTTGATCACCTTAACATACATCAAGTGGCACGTGGTATCCCATTGTCACCACAGATATCCACGGCAAGACATACATCAAGTGTTCTCAAATCTTTAAAGACTCAATCCGATAAGATAACTTCAAAGGGGAAACTCAATTCATTGCAAGAGAGAAGAGGGGGAGGAGAAACATAGGATCCAACTATAATAGCAAAGCTCGCGATACATCAAGATCGTGCCAAATCGAGAACACGAGAGAGAGAGAGAGATCAAACACATAGCTACTGGTACATACCCTCAGCCCCGAGGGAGAACTACTCCCTCCTCGTCATGGAGAGCACCGGGATGATGAAGATGGCCACCGGTGAGGGTTCCCCCCTCCGGCAGGGTGCCAGAACAGGGTCCCGATTGACTTTTGGTGGCTACGGAGGCTTCTGGCGGCGGAACTCCCGATCTATCTTGCGTTCTGGAAGTTTTAGGGTACGTGGAGTTACATAGGCGGAAGAAGTACGTCAGGGGAGCCACGAGGGCCCCACGAGACAGGGGGCGCGCCCTAGGTGGGGGCCCACCCTCGTGAGCACCTCGTTCCTTCCCTGACGTGGGGTCCAAGTCCATCGGGTGGCTTTCGTTCCAAAAATAACTTCTCTAGTTGATTTCGTTCCGTTTCGACTCTGTCTGATATTCCTTTTCTTGAAAACACTGAAATAGGCATAAAACAGCAAATCTGGGCTGGGCCTCCGGTTAATAGGTTAGTCCCAAAAATAATATAAAAGTGGAAAATAAAGCCCAATATTGCCTAAAACAGTAGATAATATTGCATGGAGCAATCAAAAATTATAGATACGTTGGAGACGTATCAAGCATCCCCAAGCTTAATTCCTGCTCGTCCTCGAGTAGGTAAATGATAAAAAGATAATTTTTGATGTGGAATGCTAGTTGGCATAATTTCAATGTAATTCTTCTTACTTGTGGCAAGAATATTCAGATCCATAAAATTCAAGACAAAAGTTCATATTGACATAGAAATAATAATACTTCAAGCATACTAACTAAGCAATCATGTCTTCTCAAAATAACATGGCCAAAGAAAGCTATCCCTACAAAATCATATAGTCTGGCTATGCTCCATCTTCACCACACAAAATATTTAAATCATGCACAACCCCGATGACAAGCCAAGCAATTGTTTCATACTTTTAATGTTCTCAAACCTTTTCAATCTTCACGCAATACATGAGCGTGAGCCATGGATATAGCACTATAGGTGGAATAGAATGGTGGTTGTGGAGAAGACAAAAAGGAGGGGAAGATAGTCTCACATCAACTAGGCGTATCAACGGGCTATGGAGATGCCCATCAATAGATATCAATGTGAGTGAGTAGGGATTGCCATGCAACGGATGCACTAGAGCTATAAGTATATGAAAGCTCAACAAAAGAAACTAGTGGGTGTGCATCCAACTCGCTTGCTCACGAAGACCTAGGGCATTTTGAGGAAGCCCATCATTGGAATATACAAGCCAAGTTCTATAATGAAAGATTCCCACTAGTATATTAAAATGACAAAACAAGAGACTCTCTATATGAAGAACATGGTACTACTTTGAAGCACAATATATGAGACTCGCTATATGAAGGTGATGAGGACATCAATACAATTGTTACACCCACAGCCCCTGCTGCTATACATACTGGACCAATTACTAGAGCTCGTGCACGCCAACTAAATTACCAGGTACTTTCGTTTCTTGGTAATGATTCTAATGTTCATGAGAATATGATGCTGCCTAAATTGGATACATTTGTTTTGCTTACAAATGAAGGGCCTAGCTTGGAGAAGGATGAACATTGGAGCAAGAACAAGCATGGAGATGATGGCATGCGCAAGGGGAACAAGAACGGAGTTACAAGTGATGATTTCAGGACTTTGAAGCCACCATAATGGGTGCATGAAGCCTTGGACGAAATATACAAGATGCCACTTCATAAATTTCGTCCCGAGGCTATTTTAGGTGCTGCGTCACCTTATTATTGGGCCAGGCCCATGTAATTTCCAAATACATAAGTATAGGCTATTTTTAGAGTCCGTATGTGTGGGAAAACAAGAGATAGGGTTGATTTCGGACTCCTCCACCAAGGGCCACGAAATTCCCCCCCTCTTCCTCCATATATACAGCCCTTAGGGCATCGTTTAGACTTTGGGTTTTGTTTAGATTAAAAGTTCGCCATAGCTGCAACTTCGCGTACTTCGTTTGTGTTCAACGACCAGACAAAGGCGTCACAGAACCCCACCTTGATCAATAAAGCTTTCATCTTATATTCGCAATATCCAGATTGCAATCTTAGTTTCTTGCTTGTTCTTCGTTTGCTCGCAGGAAACAGACCCTCGTGGTCAGGTTGATCGTGCTCCGGCGTGGTCAATAACCTCTCGGAGTTGGTTTAGCGATTGCTAAGGCGCGACGTCCTCACACGTTCGTAGTCGGATCGTCAAAGTCGACTTCCACCAAAGCGAAATCCACCATCTCATCGAAAGACGGGACACCTTTGCCTCTATCACTTGGGAGGATATATCTATGGACTTTGTTTTAGGTTTACCTCGAACAAAGAAGGGGAGGGATAGCATATTTGTTGTCGTGGATAGATTCTCGAAAATGGCACACTTTATACCATGTCATAAAAGCGATGATGCTGTTAATGTTGCTGATTTGTTCTTTCGTGAAATTATTCGCTTGCATGGTGTGCCAAATACTATTGTTTCAGATCGTGATACTAAATTTCTTAGCCACTTTTGGAGATGTTTATGGGCTAAGTTGGGGACTAAACTGCTTTTTAGTACTACTTGTCACCCCCAAACTGATGGACAAACTGAAGTAGTCAATAGAACGTTGTCTACTATGCTTAGGGCTGTTTTGAAGAATAATAAGAAAATGTGGGAGGAATGCTTGCCTCATATTGAATTTGCTTATAATCGTTCATTGCATTCTACTACTAAGATGTGCCCTTTAGAAGTTGTGTATGGTTTCCTACCTCGTGCACCTATTGATTTGTTGCCTCTTCCATCTTCGGAGAAGGTTAATTTTGATGCTAAACAACGTGCTGAATTGATTTTAAAAATGCATGAGTTAACTAAGGAAAACATTGAGCGTATGAATGCTAAATATAAACTTGCTGGAGATAAGGGTAGAAAACATGTTGTGTTTGCACCTGGAGATCTTGTTTGGTTACATTTGCGTAAGGATAGATTTCCTGATTTGCGCAAATCAAAGCTAATGCCACGTGCTGATGGTCCCTTTAAGGTGTTAGAGAAAATAAATGATAATGCATATAAACTTGAGCTGCCTGCAGATTTTGGGGTTAGTCACACTTTTAACATTGCAGATTTGAAGCCTTATTTGGGTGAGGAAGATGAACTTTCGTCGAGGACGACTTCATTTCAAGAAGGGGAGGATGATGAGGACATCAATACAATTGTTACACCCACAGGCCCTGCTGCTATACATACTGGACCAATTACTAGAGCTCGTGCACGCCAACTAAATTACCAGGTACTTTCGTTTCTTTGTATTGATTCTAATGTTCATGAGAATATGATGCTGCCTAAATTGGATACATTTGTTTTGCTTACAAATGAAGGGCCTAGCTTGGAGAAGGATGAACATTGGAGCAAGAACAAGCATGGAGATGATGGCATGCGCAAGGGAAACAAGAACGGAGTTACAAGTGATGATTTCAGGACTTTGAAGCCACCATAATGGGTGCATGAAGCCTTGGATGAAATATACAAGATGCCACTTCATAAATTTCGTCCCGAGGCTATTTTAGGTGCTGCGTCACCTTATTATTGGGCCAGGCCCATGTAATTTCGAAATACATAAGTATAGGCTATTTTTAGAGTCCATATGTGTGGGGAAACAAGAGATAGGGTTGATTTCGGACCCCTCCACCAAGGGCCACGAAATTCCCCCCTCTTCCTCCATATATACAGCCCTTAGGGCATCGTTTAGACTTTGGGTTTTGTTTAGATTAAAAGTTCGCCATAGCTGCAACTTCGCGTACTTCGTTTGTGTTCAACGACCAGACAAAGGCGTCACAGAACCCCACCTTGATCAATAAAGCTTTCATCTTATATTCGCAATATCCAGATTGCAATCTTAGTTTCTTGCTTGTTCTTCGTTTGCTCGCAGGAAACAGACCCTCGTGGTCAGGTTGATCGTGCTCCGGCGTGGTCAATAACCTCTCGGAGTTGGTTTAGCGATTGCTAAGGCGCGACGTCCTCGCACGTTCGTAGTCGGATCGTCAAAGTCGACTTCCACCAAAGCGAAATCCACCATCTCATCGAAAGACGGGACACCTTTGCCTCTAACACATTACCAAGAAACGAAAGTACCTGGTAATTTAGTTGGCGTGCACGAGCTCTAGTAATTGGTCCAGTATGTATAGCAGCAGGGACTGTGGGTGTAACAATTGTATTGATGTCCTCATCATCCTCCCCTTCTTGAAATGAAGTCGTCCTCGACGGAAGTTCATCTTCCTCACCCAAATAAGGCTTCAAATCTGCAATGTTAAAAGTGGGACTAACCCCAAAATCTGCAGGCAGCTCAAGTTTATATGCATTATCATTTATTTTCTCTAACACCTTAAAGGGACCATCAGCACGTGGCATTAGCTTTGATTTGCGCAAATCAGGAAATCTATCCTTACGCAAATGTAACCAAACAAGATCTCCAGGTGCAAACACAACATGTTTTCTACCCTTATCTCCAGCAAGTTTATATTTAGCATTCATACGCTCAATGTTTTCCTTAGTTAACTCATGCATTTTTAAAATCAATTCAGCACGTTGTTTAGCATCAAAATTAACCTTCTCCGAAGATGGAAGAGGCAACAAATCAATAGGTGCACGAGGTAGGAAACCATACACAACTTCTAAAGGGCACATCTTAGTAGTAGAATGCAATGAACGATTATAAGCAAATTCAATATGAGGCAAGCATTCCTCCCACATTTTCTTATTATTCTTCAAAACAGCCCTAAGCATAGTAGACAACGTTCTATTGACTACTTCAGTTTGTCCATCAGTTTGGGGGTGACAAGTAGTACTAAAAAGCAGTTTAGTCCCCAACTTAGCCCATAAACATCTCCAAAAGTGGCTAAGAAATTTAGTATCACGATCTGAAACAATAGTATTTGGCACACCATGCAAGCGAATAATCTCACGAAAGAACAAATCAGCAACATTAACAGCATCATCGCTTTTATGACATGGTATAAAGTGTGCCATTTTCGAGAATCTATCCACGACAACAAATATGCTATCCCTCCCCTTCTTTGTTCGAGGTAAACCTAAAACAAAGTCCATAGATATATCCTCCCAAGGAACACTAGATACAGGCAAAGGCATATATAAACCATGAGGATTGAGTCGTGACTTAGCTTTTTGACATGTAGTGCATCGAGCAATAAAACGCTCAACATCCCGTCTCATCTTTGGCCAAAAGAAATGTGTAGCAAGTACGTCCTCCGTCTTCTTCACGCCAAAGTGTCCCATTAATCCTCCTCCATGCGCCTCCTGCAACAACAAAAGACGAACGGAGCTAGCTGGAATGCATAGCTTGTTAGCACGAAACACAAATCCATCGTTAACGACAAACTTGTTCCACATTCTTCCTTCTTTACAATTCTGCATTACATCTTTAAAATCAGCATCATGCACATATTGATCTTTGATGGTCTCCAAACCAAATATTCTGAAGTCAAGTTGTGAAAGCATAGTATAGCGACGAGACAATGCATCAGCAATAACATTTTCCTCTTGCGTTTGGCCAAACTGTTGGTGCTGCTGTTGATACTTCTGTGGCTCCTGCTGCTGATGCGGAGGAGGATGATTATGTGGGAGATTATGAGGATGAGGTTGATCAAAATCAACACTACGTGCAGCCACCTGTACCACCACCAGCAGGTCGACCTCAGGTATATATTCGTAATGGTAGGCCTGCACCACCACCTCAGGTACGAGATGATGTCCATATTCCTAAACTGAAATTGAATATTCCACCATTTGAGGGTAGATATGTTCCTGATATATATCTTACTTGGGAGTTAGAAACTGAACAACGATTTACATGTTTACAATATCCTGAGGAGAGACGAGTTGCTGCTGCTGTTTGTGCTTTCACTAGTTTTGCATGTGTATGGTGGTCTGAACATTGTAGATTATATCCTATTCCAACTACTTGGGCTGCTTTAAAAACTGCTATGCGTACGCGTTGGGTTCCACCATATTATCAACGTGAATTGCTTCAAAAATTGCAGCGTTTAAGACAAGGAAAAAATTCTGTAGAAGAATATTATCAGGAATTACAAACTGGCATGATTAGATGTGGTATTGTTGAGGAGAATGAAGCTATGCTTGCACGTTTTCTGGGTGGATTAAATAGAGAGATTCAGACCATTCTAGACTATAAGGAGTATACTAATATCACTCGTTTATTCCATCTTGCTTGTAAAGCTGAACGTGAAGTGCAGGATCGACAAGCATTGGGGCGAACTAACTTTTCTGCAGGCCGACCTTCATCATGGACACCACGTGCATCTTCTACTTCAACTGCACCAGCACCTCCATCCGGTGCCACCTCCAGCCGTGATACAAAACAGGCACAACCACCATTATCTGCCAAGAGCGCACCTGCGGGGCCTGCACAGCGTTCTTCTTCTTCCATGGCATCAACAGGGCACACAAGTGATATTATTTGTCGTCGTTGTAAGGGAGGAGGTCATTATGCGAGAGAATGCAAATCTCCGCGTGTGATGATTGCTACCGCGGATGGTGGATATGAGTCCGCTAGTGACTATGATGAGGAGACATTGGCTCTTATTACACGTGAAGAACATGGTGGAGATGATTCTGATCATGAGACGCAATACATGGCTCCTGAAGACGCTGACAGGTATGAATGTTTAGTTGCTCAACGTGTTTTGAGTGTGCAGGTCACACAAGCTGAGCAAAATCAGAGGCACAATTTGTTCCATACCAAGGGAGTTGTGAAGGAACATTCTGTGCGCGTCATAATAGACGGAGGGAGCTGCAACAACTTGGCTAGCATGGAGATGGTGGAGAAGCTTTCTCTCACCACAAGACCACATCCACATCCTTACTACATCCAATGGTTCAACAACAGCGGCAAGGTTAAGGTAACACGTACTGTTCGTGTGCATTTTAGTACCTCTACATATGCTGATTATGTTGATTGTGATGTGGTACCTATGCAAGCATGTTCCTTATTACTTGGTAGACCATGGCAATTTGATAAAAATTCTGTACACCATGGTAGAAACAATCACTATACTCTTGTTCATAAGGATAAAAATATTACTTTGCTTCCTATGACTCCTGATTCCATTTTGAAAGATGATATTAATAGAGCTAATAAAGCAAAACAGGAGAAGAATAAGAGTGAAAATCATATTGTGGCAAAAGAATTTGAGCAACAAATGAAGCCTAATAATAAACCATCTAGTGTTGCTTCTGAAATTAAATTGAAAAGTGCATGTTTATTTGCCACCAAATCTGATATTGATGAGCTAGATTTCAGCAAATCTGTTTGCTATGCTTTTGTGTGCAAAGAGGCATTATTTTCATTCGAGGACGTGCCTTCCTCTTTGCCTCCTGCTGTCACTAACATTTTGCAGGAGTTCGCTGACGTCTTTCCACAAGACGTGCCACCGGGATTACCGCCTATTCGAGGGCTTGAGCATCAGATTGACTTAATTCCCGGTGCTTCACTGCCAAACCGTGCACCATACCGTACCAATCCAGAGGAGACGAAGGAGATTATGCGTCAAGTACAAGAGCTTCTCGACAAAGGTTATATACGCGAATCCCTTAGTCCTTGTGCTGTTCCTATTATTCTAGTGCCGAAAAAGGATGGTACATCACGTATGTGTGTTGATTGTAGAGGCATTAATAATATTACTATTCGTTATCGTCATCCTATTCCTAGGCTCGATGATATGCTTGATGAATTGAGTGGCTCTACAATATTCTCCAAAGTTGATTTGCGTAGTGGATACCATCAAATTCATATGAAATTGGGAGATGAATGGAAAACAACATTTAAAACTAAGTTTGGATTATATGAGTGGTTAGTCATGCCTTTTGGGTTAACTAATGCACCTAGTACTTTCATGAGGTTAATGAACGAAGTTTTACGTGCTTTCATTGGACGATTTGTGGTAGTTTACTTTGATGACATATTGATTTATAGCAGATCTTTGGAAGAACATTTGGAACATTTACGTGCTGTTTTTATTGCTCTACGTGATGCACGTTTGTTTGGTAACCTTGGGAAGTGCACCTTTTGCACCGACCGAGTATCTTTTCTTGGCTATGTTGTTACTCCACAGGGAATTGAAGTTGATAAAGCCAAGATTGAAGCTATTGAGAGTTGGCCGCAGCCCAAAACGGTCACACAAGTGAGGAGTTTTCTTGGCCTCGCTGGATTCTATAGGCGTTTTGTGAGAGATTTCAGCACCATTGTTGCACCTCTCAATGAGCTTACAAAGAAAGATGTGCCTTTTCTTTGGGGTACCGCACAGGAAGAAGCCTTCACGGTATTGAAAGATAAGTTGACACATGCTCCTTTACTTCAACTTCCTGATTTTAATAAGACTTTTGAGCTTGAATGTGATGCTAGTGGAATTGGATTAGGAGGTGTGTTATTACAAGATGGCAAACCTGTTGCATACTTTTCTGAAAAATTGAGTGGGCCTAGTCTGAATTATTCTACTTATGATAAAGAATTATATGCTCTTGTTCGGACTTTAGAAACATGGCAACATTATTTATGGCCCAAAGAATTTGTTATACATTCTGATCATGAATCTTTGAAACATATTAAAAGTCAAGCTAAACTGAATCGTAGACATGCTAAATGGGTTGAATTCATTGAGACTTTCCCTTATGTCATTAAACACAAGAAGGGAAAAGAAAATGTTATTGCTGATGCATTGTCTCGTCGCTATACTATGCTTTCACAACTTGACTTCAAAATATTTGGTTTGGAGACCATCAAAGATCAATATGTGCATGATGCTGATTTTAAAGATGTAATGCAGAATTGCAAAGAAGGAAGAATGTGGAACAAGTTTGTCGTTAACGATGGATTTGTGTTTCGGGCTAACAAGCTATGCATTCCAGCTAGCTCCGTTCGTCTTTTGTTGTTGCAGGAGGCGCATGGAGGAGAATTAATGGGACACTTTGGCGTGAAGAAGACGGAGGACGTACTTGCTACACATTTCTTTTGGCCAAAGATGAGACGGGATGTTGAGCGTTTTATTGCTCGCTGCACTACATGTCAAAAAGCTAAGTCACGACTCAATCCTCATGGTTTATATATGCCTTTGCCTGTACCTAGTGTTCCTTGGGAGGATATATCTATGGACTTTGTTTTAGGTTTACCTCAACCAAAGAAAGGGAGGGATAGCATGATGAGGACATCAATACAATTGTTACACCCACAGCCCCTGCTGCTATACATACTGGACCAATTACTAGAGCTCGTGCACGCCAATTAAATTACCAGGTACTTTCATTTCTTGGTAATGATTCTAATGTTCATGAGAATATGATGCTGCCTAAATTGGATACATTTGTTTTGCTTACAAATGAAGGGCCTAGCTTGGAGAAGGATGAACATTGGAGCAAGAACAAGCATGGAGATGATGGCATGCGCAAGGGAAACAAGAACGGAGTGACAAGTGATGATTTCAGGACTTTGAAGCCACCATAATGGGTGCATGAAGCCTTGGACGAAATATACAAGATGCCACTTCATAAATTTCGTCCCGAGGCTATTTTAGGTGCTGCGTCACCTTATTATTGGGCCAGGCCCATGTAATTTCGAAATACATAAGTATAGGCTATTTTTAGAGTCCGTATGTGTGGGGAAATAAGAGATAGGGTTGATTTCGGACCCCTCCACCAAGGGCCATGAAATTCCCCCCTCTTCCTCCATATATACAGCCCTTAGGGCATCGTTTAGACTTTGGGTTTTGTTTAGATTAAAAGTTCGCCATAGCTGCAACTTCGCGTACTTCGTTTGTGTTCAACGACCAGACAAAGGCGTCACAGAACCCCACCTTGATCAATAAAGCTTTCATCTTATATTCGCAATATCCAGATTGCAATCTCAGTTTCTTGCTTGTTCTTCGTTTGCTCGCAGGAAACAGACCCTCGTGGTCAGGTTGATCGTGCTCCGGCGTGGTCAATAACCTCTCGGAGTTGGTTTAGCGATTGCTAAGGCGCGACGTCCTCGCACGTTCGTAGTCGGATCATCAAAGTCGACTTCCACCAAAGCGAAATCCACCATCTCATCGAAAGACGGGACACCTTTGCCTCTATCAGAAGGACATGGTGCTACTTTGAAGCACAAGTGTGGAAAAAGGACAGTAGCATTGCCCCTTTTTTTATTTTTTTTATTTGACCTTTTCTTTTTTTATGGCCTTTCTTTTTTTTGCCTTCCTTTTTTTATTTGGCCTTTCTCTTTTTTTGGGACAATGCTCTATTGAATGATGATCATCACACTTGTATTTATTTACAACTCAATGATACAACTCGATACTAGAACAAAGTATGACTTTATATGAATGCCTCCGGCGGTGTACCGGGATGTGCAATGAATCAAGAGTGACATGTATGAAAGAATTATGAACGGTGGCTTTGCCACGAATACTATTTCAACTACATGATCATGCTAAGAAATATGACAATGATGAATGTGTCATAATAAACGGAATGGTGGAAAGTTGCATGGCAATATATCTCGGAATGGCTATGGAAATGCCATAATAGGTAGGTATGGTGGCTGTTTTGAGGAAGGTATATGGTGGGTTTATGGTACCGGCGAAAGTTGCGCGGTACTAGAGAGGCTAGCAATGGTGGAAGGGTGAGAGTGCGTATAATCCATGGACTCAACATTAGTCATAAAGAACTCATATACTTATTGAAAAAATCTAGGAGTTATCAAAGCAAAGTATTACGCGCATGCTCCTAGGGGGATAGATTGGTAGGAAAAGACCATCGCTCGTCCCCGACCGCCACTCATAAGGAAGACAATCAATAAATAAATCATGCTCCGACTTCGTCACATAACGGTTCACCATACGTGCATGCTACGGGAATCACAAACTTCAACACAAGTATCTCTCAAATTCACAACTACTCAACTAGCATGACTCTAATATCACCATCTCCATATCTCAAAACAATTATCAAGTATCAAACTTCTCTTAGTATTCAACACACTCATAAGAGAATTTTATTATTCTTGAATACCTAGCATATTAGGATTTTAAGCAAATTACCATGCTATTTAAGACTCTCAAAATAATATAAGTGAAGCATGAGAGTTCATCTATTTCTTCAAAATAAAACTACCACCATGCTCTAAAAGATATAAGTGAAGGACTAGAGCAAATGACAAACTACTCCGAAAGATATAAGTGAAGATCAATGAGTAGTCGAATAATTATGCAACTACGTGAAGACTCTCTAACATTTAATAATTTCAGATCTTGGTATTCTATTCAAACAGCAAGCAAAGCAAAATAAAATTACATTCTAAGAATAGCAAACATCATGTGAAGAAGCAAAAACTTAGGATCAACCGATACTAACCGATAGTTGTTGAAGAAGAAAGGTGGGATGCCAACCGGGGCATCCCCAAGCTTAGATGCTTGAGACTTCTTGAAATATTATCTTGGGATTCCTTGGGCATCCCCAAGCTTGAGCTTTTGTGTCTCCTTAATTCCTCTCATATCACGGTCTCCCTAAATCTCAAAAAGCTTCATCCACACAAAACTCAACAAGGACCCGTGAGATAAGTTAGTATAAACCATTGCAAAAACCTTATCATACTCTACTGTAGCAAATCACTAAAATTATTATTCAACATTGTATACTACATGCCTCTGCATATTTAATAGTGCTATCCTCAAATAGAATCATTAAAGAAGCAAACAATGCAAACATAACAGCAATCTGCCTAAACAGGATAGACTGTAAAGAATGCTGCAACATCCATACTTCCCTAGCTCCAAAAATTATGAAATAAAATTCCCACTGTATTAAATTTATCAGATCTTAATATGCAAAAGGTTTCAACATTTTATCGCATTCTGACATTTTTAGGGAATTATTGCAACAACGGTAAACTTTCTGTTTTCAAACAGCAACATGTGGACTTCTAACATACGCATAGTAAAGGCTATCAATGCCAATTTTATTGAAATAAAAGGTGCAAAACATTGTTCTAAATAACAGCAAGAAAATCGTAACAAAATAAATTGACACTCCAAGCAAAACACATATCATGTGGTAAATAAAAATATAGCTCCAAGTAAAGTTACCGATGAACGAAGATGAAAGAGGGGATGCCTTCCGGGGCATCCCCAAGCTTAGGTTCTTGGCTATCCTTGAATATTACCTTGGGGTGCCTCGAGCATCCCCAAGCTTAGTCTCTTGCCCCTCTTTATTCCATAGTCCATCGAATCCTTACCCAAAACTTGAAAACTTCACAACACAAAACTTAACAGAAAACTCGTAAGCTCCGTTAGTATAAGAAAGTAAAACACCACTTCAAGGTACTGTAATGAACTCATTATTTATTTATATTGGTGTTAAACCTACTGCATTCCAACTTCTCTATGGTTTATAAACTATTTTAGTAGCCATAGATTCATCAAAATAAGTAAACAACACATGAAAAACAGAGTCTGTCAAAAACGGAACAATCTGTAGTAATCTGAATCAAACGTATACTTCTGGAACTCATAAAATTCTCAAATAAATTTCTGGACCTGAGGAATTTATATATTAATCATCTGAAAAAAGAATTAACTAAATAGCACTGTCCAAATAAAAATGGCAGCAATTCTCGTGAGCACTAAAGTTTCTGTTTTTGACAGCATGATCAACAAGACTTTCCCCAAGTCTTCCCAAAGGTTCTACTTGGCACAAACACTAATTGAACACATAAAACTACATATAAACAGAGGCTAGCTGAATTACTTATTACTAAACAGGAACAAAAAGCAAGACAAAAATAAAGTTGGGTTGCCTCCCAACAAGCGCTATCGTTTAATGCCCCTAGCTAGGCATGATGATTTCAATGATGCTCACAGAAAGGATAAGAATTGAAACATAAAGAGAGCATCATGAAGAATATGACTAGCACATTTAAGTCTAACATGCTTCCTATGCATAGGGATTTTGTGAGCAAACAACTTGTGGGAACAAGGATCAACTTGCATAGGAAGGTAAAGCAAGCAAAACTTCAAAATTTTAAGCACATAGAGAGGAAACTTGATATTATTGCAATTCCTACAAGCATATGTTCCTCCCTCATAATAATTTTCAGTAGCATCATGAATGAATTCAACAATATAACCAGCACCTAAAGCATTCTTTTCATGATCTACAAGCATAGAAATTTTATTACTCTCCACATAAGCAAAATTCTTCTCATGAATAATAGTGGGAGCAAACTCAACAAAATAATTATCATGTGAGGCATAATCCAATTGAAAACTAAAATCATGATGACAAGTTTCATGGATATCATTATTCTTTATAGAATACAAGTCATCACAATAATCATCATAGATAGCAACTTTGTTTTCATAATTAATTGGAACCTCTTCCAAAATAGTGGATTCATCACAAAACAAAGCCATGACCTCTCCAAATCCACTTTCATCAATATAATCATCATAAATAGGAGGCATGCTTTCATCATAATAAATTTGCTCATCAAAACTTGGGGGACAAAAAGTATCATCTTCATCAAACATAGCTTCCCCAAGCTTGTGGCTATGCATATCATTAGCATCATGGATATTCAAGGAATTCATACTAACAACGTTGCAATCATGCTCATCATTCAAATATTTAGTGCCAAACATTTTATAGATTTCTTCTTCTAGCACTTGAGCACAATTATCCTTCCCATCATACTCACGAAAGATATTAAAAAGGTGAAGCTTATGAGACAAACTTAATTCCATTTTTTATTTTTCTTATATAAACTAAACTAGTGATAAAACAAGAAACTAAAAGACTCGATTGCAAGATCTAAAGATATACCTTCAAGCGCTAACCTCCCCGGCAACGGCGCCAGAAAAGAGCTTGATGTCTACTACACAACCTTCTGCTTGTAGACGTTATTGGGCCTCCAAGTGCAGAGGTTTGTAGGACAGTAGCAAATTTCCCTCAAGTGGATGACCTAAGGTTTATCTATCTGTGGAGGCGTAGGATGAAGATGGTCTCTCTCAAGGAACCCTGCAACCAAATAACAAAGAGTCTCTTATGTCCCCAACACACCCAATACAATGGTAAATTGTATAGGTGCACTAGTTCGGCAAAGAGATGGTGAAACAAGTGGTATATGGATAGTAGATATGAGTGTTTGTAATCTGAAATTATAAAAACAGCAAGGTAGCAAGTGATAAAAGTGAGTGTAAACGGTATTGCAATGATGGTAAACAAGGCCTAGGGTTCATATTTCACTAGTGCAAGTCCTCTCAACAATACTAACATAATTGGATCACATAACTATCCCGCAACATGCAACAAAGAGTCACTCCAAAGTCACTAATAGCGGAGAACGAACGAAGAGATTATGGTAGGGTACGAAACCACCTCAAAGTTATTCTTTCCAATCAATCCGGTGGGCTATTCCTATAAGTGTCACAAACAGCCCTAGAGTTACTAGAATAACACCTTAAGACACAAATCAACCAAAACCCTAATGTCACCTAGATACTCCAATGTCACCTCAAGTATCTGTGGGTATGATTATACGATATGCATCACACAATCTCAGATTCATCTATTCAACCAACACAAAGGACCTCAAATAGTGCCCCAAAGTTCCTACCGGAGAATCACGACGAAAACGTGTGCCAACCCCTATGCATAGGTTCCCAATGTCACGAAACCCACAAGTTGATCACCTTAACATACATCAAGTGGCACGTGGTATCCCATTGTCACCACAGATATCCACGGCAAGACATACATCAAGTGTTCTCAAATCTTTAAAGACTCAATCCGATAAGATAACTTCAAAGGGGAAACTCAATTCATTACAAGAGAGAAGAGGGGGAGGAGAAACATAGGATCCAACTATAATAGCAAAGCTCGCGATACATCAAGATCGTGCCAAATCGAGAACACGAGAGAGAGAGAGAGAGATCAAACACATAGCTACTGGTACATACCCTCGGCCCCGAGGGAGAACTACTCCCTCCTCGTCATGGAGAGCACCGGGATGATGAAGATGGCCACCGGTGAGGGTTCCCCCCTCCGGCAGGGTGCCGGAACAGGGTCCCGATTGACTTTTGGTGGCTACGGAGGCTTCTGGCGGCGGAACTCCCGATCTATCTTGCGTTCTGGAAGTTTTAGGGTACGTGGAGTTACATAGGCGGAAGAAGTACGTCAGGGGAGCCACGAGGGCCCCACAAGACAGGGGGCGCGCCCTAGGTGGGGGCCCACCCTCGTGAGCACCTCATTCCTTCCTTGACGTGGGGTCCAAGTCCATCGGGTGGCTTTCGTTCCAAAAATAACTTCTCTAGTTGATTTCGTTCCGTTTCGACTCCGTCTGATATTCCTTTTCTTCAAAACACTGAAATAGGCATAAAACGGCATATCTGGGTTGGGCCTCCGATTAATAGGTTAGTCCCAAAAATAATATAAAAGTGGAAAATAAAGCCCAATATTGCCTAAAACAGTAGATAATATAGCATGGAGCAATCAAAAATTATAGATACGTTGGAGACGTATCAAGCATCCCCAAGCTTAATTTCTGCTTGTCCTCGAGTAGGTAAATGATAAAAAGATAATTTTTTATGTGGAATGCTAGTTGGCATAATTTCAATGTAATTCTTCTTACTTGTGTCAAGAATATTCAGATCCATAAGATTCAAGACAAAAGTTCATATTGACATAGAAATAATAATACTTCAAGCATACTAACTAAGCAATCATGTCTTCTCAAAATAACATGGCCAAAGAAAGCTATCCCTACAAAATCATATAGTCTGGCTATGCTCCATCTTCACCACACAAAATATTTAAATCATGCACAACCCCGATGACAAGCCAAGCAATTGTTTCATACTTTTAATGTTCTCAAACCTTTTCAATCTTCACGCAATACATGAGCGTGAGCCATGGATATAGCACTATTGATAGAGGCGAGGGTGTCCCGATCTTTCGATGAGATGATAACTATCAATTTGGTGGAGACAACTTTGACGATCCGACTACAAACGTGCACGACGTTGCGCCTTAGCAATCGCTAAACCAATCTCCTGAGGTTACTGACGATGCCGGAAGCACGGTCAGCCTGACCACGAAGGTCTATTCCTGCAAGCAATCGAAGAACGAGCAAGAATATGATAAAGCAATCTGAATATTGCAAATATATATGAGGTATTGATAATGGTGGGGATCCGTAAGCGGTCTTGGTCTGGTCGTTGGACACAAACGAAGTACACGAAGTTGCGTTGGCTAACTTTTAACTAAACAAATCCCCAGGAAAAGCTACTAGATGGATCTACTTATATAGGAGCAAGGGGTGGCGGCCAAGGAGGTGGGAGGACGTCCCAAGGCAGGCTAAAACTAAATCTAGGTCGTACAAGGCCAATGGGCCCAAGTGGAGGTGATGTAACACCTTTGGACTTGTAGTTTGACTCGGATTCTGCTGCAGCATCAGATTGTTTCGTCCACAACTCAACGCTCCGGACGAATTTGAAGGTGATTCCAATTGGGTTGGAAAGTGCACGAAATCTAGTTTCCAACAAAAAAAGAATCACCCAATTTGGAGTCCGTATGAAAAACTTGTGTGCGTTTTGAGTCAGGTATGTCTGTGAAGTCCGAATCTGAATCCAGAACGTGAGAGACTTGGACTCTATCTTCTCTTGGGCCAAAAGTGACGTGAGAGAACTTTTTGGACAGCAAATAAACATCTCTTTCTTCCTTATCTTCACATATGGATTGTACAAATGTCCCATACACCTGTAATTAGACAAAACACAAAAGTGTGTGAAGTATTTTTGTTCTGGATAACATAAATAGATTATTGAATAGTTTGCACTAGAAATCACCTGACAAATATGCATATATGCAATATTTTTGGTCATATCCAAGGTAGTCATGTCCTCATCATCCTCCCCTTCTTGAAAATAAAGCCGTCCTCGGCGTTGCTTAATCTGAAATGTGGCTAACAAAAGAGACAAGGTGTACATGTTGTATATGTATATGTCATCTATTTTTACTTCCGTTGATTTTTGCATATATGACACATGAATAGATGAGTAACTTGCATAGTTCATAAAATCTAAAGCCAAAAAATTAGCACAAGAAGTAGAAGGCATGAAAATATTGCAACTCAGTTTGCACATATAAGTGAAGCTCTTATTCATTTTAAAAGATTGACAATGTTCATCATTAAACCATCCCAACATTGGTGAATAAACCTTACTTGCATCAAATTTACATGCTACAACATGCTTAAATAAGCAAACATGCAATAAGTCATTCAACACAGAATCATCACCAAGATTAGAGGTCATATCAAAATGATTAAACATTGGTTCTTTTGCATCAATAGTTAATTCAATGGGTGCACTCAAAATTGTTGGTATTTCAGTTGTTTGATCACATGGCAAAGTCAAATTATCAACGTAATCCTCTAAAATAGGTGGTGTGATCAAAGTAGTGGGTAGCTCATCAGATGGTGCATTCAAATTGACAAGGCATTCATCATTCTCATGTAGAGATGGAAGATCAGTACCTTTGTCATTACCTCTTATGATCAACTCAGATGATGTAGCCACTCTCGGGGGCGATGTGTCACATGGTGGAGGTGATGTAGTCCTGACAACAACGGATGTGGTTGTCATAGTATGCCTAGTAGTTGAAGGAACAATCATATCAACTCTTGGAATGTGCACCGTGCGCTTGTTCTCCTCGTGGCCAACACGTCGTTTTATTTCCTGTTCAGCTTTGCAAGCAAGATAAAACAAATGGTCCATAGGATAACACTCTTCATGAATTAGTATCTCTTGAATATCACGGTTTAATCCTCCCCAAAATCTATCCATAAAATCATCTTCACTTTCTGCTAAAGAGGAATGCAACAAGGTAGTTTGTAAATCATCATAATATTTTGTTACAGTTTCACTACCTTGTTTTAAGTGTTGCAACTTCTTAATCATGTCACGAGTATAATAAGCAGGGACGAAAGTATGTCGCATGGCAAGTTTCAAATCATCCCAAGTAGTAGGTATATAATCAGGGTGTAACCAACAATATTCACTCCACCAAACCAAAGCATAACCAGTGAAAGAACCAACCGCAACCTGAACCTTTTTATGTTCATCGAAATTATGGGAAGCAAATATATTTTTTATGTCGAACTCCCATTCAATATATAAAGCAGGTCTAAAACGGCCATTAAATGGTGGTATAGATACATTAACCTGATCATGTGCATTTGGATGTTTGTGCACCTCTCGTGACGGTTGTGGTATTTGCATAGGTGGTGGCACGTCTCCCGCGATCGACAAAGCCCATGAATTGACTCTGGATCCTGTCATGATTAGTAGAACAAGAAACAAAACCCAAAAATAATGTTCCTATAACTACTAGGATGTGGTGGTAAAACACTCACAGTGAAGCAAATATAAATGTCTTACAAGTTCTTACCATGCAGCAGGCGGTGATCGGCAACCAGCGGTGTCAAGTAACTCCGAATATTGAGTAAAGCGATTGCCAGGGGAGCGTACGTATACACGGTGTAGAAATATGTGGAGCTGGGTTGGCTATATATGGTAGCAAAAGATTAGCAATAATCAATTCAAAGATGCAATGTTGAATAAACGCTCAACGACGGTACTGTGCTGGTCCTAGGCTAGACCGTACTAGAGACGCGAGCGTAGAACACTAATGAGGTCACGACGTAGCACAACTAGCATCAATGAAGGATACTAAGTAGCTCTTGACAGCAAGATATAAGTGAATATCACAACGACAGTGAAGATAATGATGGAAAACAACTGCCAAGCAGGATATACAACAACTCTCTCTCCAACTTTCCTCTTGAAAAGTTTAAGACAATTTTCTAATAAATTCTTTCAAAGAATGCTATTAACTCAAGCTTTCCAATGCAAAAAGAATCACTCAATTCCGAGTTGATATGAGGAGTCAAAGAATTCTAAAACTGGCCTGAAAAATTGGAACAAGCTGTGTTCATGAACTTCGGAGGGCAAACAGACCTATTTAGGAGCCGATTTTGAGGTGTCAAATATTGAACTAGCTTCTGCAACTATTTAGATGCGGCTCGTCGCTAGCTTCAATTTGAGTACTTATGGAGCCAAAACGGACTTCGTATGAGGAAGATACACCTGTTTTACTGAACAGTGCGCAAAACAGATTCCAATCCGAATTCAGGTACGAGATTGATTCTAGATAGATCCATTTTTTTTTCTTCTCTCTTTTTTTTCTCACGCTTTTTTTTCTTTTTCTTCTCTCTCTTTTTCTTTTTTTTCCTTTTTTCTCTTTTTTTTCTCTATCTTTTTTTTTTCAAGACAAACTAGATAAGATGCAGATTGGATCAGGCGAAGATGTGAATGACCTCAGCTATGATTATGACAATGAACAGTGCGTAGCACATGGTGGAAATTAATAGATGGGATGGTGGACAGCGGAAGGGATAATGATGCAGCGGCGGCGTGACTAATGTGAACAGAACTCGAAATTCTAAAGGAACTAGACGCTAAGACCAGCAACTTACACGACGATGCAACCGATAATTCAACTATGCAAGCAATGAATAGAAAATTGCAAAGGCTCAGACTGGCTTGGATAAAGGATGAACAGATCTAACTTTTTTTTGTGTGGCTTTTTCTTGGACAATAGGTAAGAAAATAAATCTAATCTAGGAAAACTGGAAATTCTCACCGAGCAACCTGAAAACTGATACCACTTGATAGAGGCGAGGGTGTCCCGATCTTTCGATGAGATGATAACTATCAATTTGGTGGAGACGACTTTGACGATCCGACTACAAACGTGCACAACGTTGCGCCTTAGCAATCGCTAAACCAATCTCCTGAGGTTACTGACGATGCCGGAAGCACGGTCAGCCTGACCACGAAAGTCTATTCCTGCAAGCAATCGGAGAACGAGCAAGAATATGATAAAGCAATCTGAATATTGCAAATATATATGAGGTATTGATAATGGTGGGGATCCGTAAGCGGTCTTGGTCTGGTCGTTGGACACAAACAAAGTACACGAAGTTGCATTGGCTAACTTTTAACTAAACAAATCCCCAGGAAAAGCTACTAGATGGATCTACTTATATAGGAGCAAGGGGTGGCGGCCAAGGAGGTGGGAGGACGTCCCAAGGCAGCCTAAAACTAAATCTAGGTCGTACAAGGCCAATGGGCCCAAGTGGAGGTGATGTAACACCTTTGGACTTGTAGTTTGACTCGGATTCTGCTGCAGCATCAGATTATTTCGTTCACAACTCAATGCTCCGGACGAATTTGAAGGTGATTCCAATTGGGTTGGAAAGTGCACGAAATCTAGTTTCCAACAAAAAAAGAATCACCCAATTCGGAGTCCGTATGAAAAACTTGTGTGCGTTTTGAGTCAGGTATGTCTGTGCAGTCCGAATCTGAATCCAGAACGTGAGAGACTTGGACTCTATCTTCTCTTGGGCCAAAAGTGACGTGAGAGAACTTTTTGGACAGCAAATAAACATCTCTTTCTTCCTTATCTTCACATGTGGATTGTACAAATGTCCCATACACCTGCAATTAGACAAAACACAAAAGTGTGTGAAGTATTTTTGCTCTGGATAACATAAATAGATTATTGAATAGTTTGCACTAGAAATCACCTGACAAATATGCATATATGCAATATTTTTGGTCATATCCAAGGTAGTCATGTCCTCATCAACTATAGGTGGAATAGAATGGTGGTTGTGGAGAAGACAAAAAGGAGGGGAAGATAGTCTCACATCAACTAGGCGTATCAACGGGCTATGGAGATGCCCATCAATAGATATCAATGTGAGTGAGTAGGGATTGCCATGCAACGGATGCACTAGAGCTATAAGTATATGGAAGCTCAACAAAAGAAACTAGTGGGTGTGCATCCAACTCGCTTGCTCATGAAGACCTAGGGCATTTTGAGGAAGCCCATCATTGGAATACTGGAAACAACAACCAGAGGTGATGTACATTTTTCATGATATTTTGGTTTGTTGAATTAACACGTATTATATGTTGAATTGGAGCAAATAAATACTATAATACTTTATTGCTCCAATAATTCTGATTTTTGGTGAGGGGCTTTGGAATAATCCTTTTTAGTCCCTAAAAAATTTATCAGAAGCAACGAAATTAGTTTGGTTCAAAAACCAAATTAAAACAAATGTCGGAAATGGAAAAGAGAAACAAAATAGAAAAAGGAGAAACTTACCTGGGTCTCCAGCTGGCCCAGCACTGTGCGGCCCACTGGCCGAACCGCCAGTCATCGTCCTCCTGGTGACGAAAGAAGGAAGAGGGGCACGCGCTCGCCGCCCGCGCGCATGGGCGCCACGCCACCTGCCTGCTTGCCCTCCCACTTGACACTCTGGCCTCTCTGGGCGTCGCCACGACGCACCCCAGGCACCTCTCACTCTCTCCCATGCTCATCCCCGCCTCTGCCGCTCGCTCTCTCACCCGCCCGAGCGCCACCGTCGCCGCCGCTCGCTGTTGTCGTGCCCACCGCCTCGGCATCGCCTCTCCGACGATTCCAAGAGCTTCACCCCGTCTTCCTCATCTTCTCCGTCAAGCCACGCGTCGCTGGACGCCCTGTGGAGCCGCCTCTGTCATCATCTTCAACCCCGGCCGCCGTGGATCTCCATCGCCCGCCCGTCGCCTGCAGGGCCTTCCCCGAGCCGTCGTTGCCTCTGCTCGACTCGCCGTGAGCTCCCGCCTTGAATCCCCCTCTTCCCCGTGTCTTTTGCATGCTGTAGCCGTGATTCCGCTCGAGGCTGAACTCCGGCCGCCGCCGCGAGCTCCGCTCCGGCGAGCTCCGATCACCCTGCGGCCTCCCACATGCTCCTTTGGATGCGGACGAGGACGGGCTACGCCCCGGTGGTCTTCGCGCATCCAGCCACCGCTTGTAGCGCAAGTCCGGCGGGTTGCCGTGGCGGTTTTGGTCACTGTCGGCCGAACCCCGGCGAATGCCGACGTGTCACGGCCATTAGGGCTAACCCCCCTAATTAGCCACCTCTTTGCCACTGACAGCGGGCCCCATGGCGTGGTCAAACCTAGTCAGCTCCGGTTTTGACCGAGATTAACAAATGGGTCACTGACCAGTGGGCCCCACTGGTCAGGTTTGACCCTGGTCAGCCCCGGTTGACCTGCTGACGTCATGCTGTCGTCATGCTGACGCAGTATTTGACTTTCTAGATTTAAAATAGTTTAGGAATTTCATAAAATAGCCAGAACTTCAAAATTCATAGAAAAATAACCATAGCTCAGATTAAAATAATTTATATATGAAAAATTATCAAAAAACTTCAATCTATCCATTTGTACTAGTTTCATGCATGAAAAACCAACTTATACCTACTGTATAAGTGAAAGCACATAAAGGGCATTTAAAATGCTTAAGTTTGGAGTTGCATTTGAATCCTTGATTCAAATGAGCTCCATTGAACTTGTTGCTAGATGCATTAGCATAAACCACATCACATCTACATGCCATGTTCATGCATCATATTGTTGCATATGATTGTGTTTTGATTGTCGGCACAGTCCTTCTCGATAGGTCCTGCTCCGGAGACCGTTCCAGAGTACCTGTCAGAACAGTAGTGCCTCCCTGTTGATCTACCAGGCAAGCAAACCCCCTTGTTCATTCCGATACAATCCCACTCTCTTGCTCCTGCTCTCTTTTATTGCATTAGGACAACAATGATTCAACTGCTACTTTATGCTGCGGTAGTTGAACCCATTCCTCTGCATGACCTATCATTGCCACAGTAAATAGTTGAAACCCACTAGCATGTGTAGGAGTTGAATGAGCCATGTTGTGTTCCTACCATGCCATGCCTGCTATTGCTTAGACTTGTGTCAGGTCTGATTCATTGGGAATGAATTGGAGGGTTACGATATGTTCTGGTGCTGAGAGTTAAGTGTGTGAACACGATTTGGTAAAGGTAGCGGTGAGAGGCCATGTAGGAGTACATGGTGGGTTGTCTCACTGGAACCGTCCTTAAGAACTAAGTTCTGTGTACGTTGTCCAATGACTAGCTACTACCACGCATTGGAATGCTTAAGTGCCCCTCTCGACCTATTAATAAACTTGATCTCTGCCCAGGAGTCGCAACTAGTTTCTGGTGTTTGTAGGTAGTGTTATTTTTCTACCAAGTGGCACCCGACAGGGTGGGCTTGGGACAGACTAGGCACAGGTGGCATGGTGTACCAAGCTTAGATCCATCAGGTGAGGTGGGCTTGGGAACCCTGCACACATCCTTTGGGGTCGTGAGTGAAACCCTGGCCGGATCTCCTTGCGGATGGAACCTGAATAGGCGATAAACCTAGACTAGAGTCTTGCGTGGTTAGTCAGGTCGTGGCCGACACCCTCGCCAGGCTTCCGCTTGAAGGTTGCCGAGATACAAGATATGTACATGGCGTTAAGTGGCAAGAGCGTGTGTGAAGAAGTACACCTCTGCAGGGTTAACATGATCTATTCGAATAGCCGGGTCCGCGGTTATGGACTCCTTGGATGCTTACGTGGTACATAGACAACTTGAAGTGGATACTCTAAAATGCTCAAGACAAGTGTGAGTGCTATGGATGGCCTTCTCATAGGGAGACGGGAATGACTCTGTAGTAGTGTATTGATGTGGTGATTAGTGGAATCGTGTGTGCTTTCTCACCTCAAAGAAGTTACTTGTAGTTGTAGAACAGGATAGCCACTAAGTCAAAGCTAGCTTGCTGCAGCCAAACCCCACATTGCCTTCTTGATACTAATGCATGTATGATAGGATCTGATGTAAGTCTTGCTGAGTACCTTTGTACTCACATTTGCTTTATTTATGTTTTGCACAGGAGACCTCGATCTCACTAGTAGTTCCTCGTGGACTTCGACAGGTAGGTTGTTACCTCAGCTACGATCTTGAACCCTTGGGAGGGTCTTCTAGATAGTCAGGCTTCTCAGCCTTTTTCATTTTGTAGTTGTCTGTACTCAGACATGTTATGCCTCCGTTGCTTGTATGCTCTGATTGATGGGTCAACTACTAGAAAAACCCCTACTAATGGCGCACCTAATTTGGCCATTAATGGCGCATCAGTGGTGCGCCATTACTAGCACGCCATTAGTAATTTTTACTAATGGCGCACCACTGGTGCGCCATTAGTATAGGCCAGGGTGCGCCATTAGTATGCCTCCCATGGGCCATGTATACCCAGGTGCTTTGGCATACTAATGGCGCACTACAATGGGATGCGCCATTAGTGACCGCGGCATACTAATGGCGCACTGTCCAGTGATGTGCCATTAGTATGCTTTGTCATACTAATGGCGCACTGTCATGTGATGCGCCATTAGTATGAATATTAGGTTTTTTTTATTTTTTATTTTCTGTTTTTTGCACAGGTTACACATTTGCCAAAGTCAGAAAGCTGGTAGGAGCATTAGGAGATGTTAACACACACACACACACACCAGGATATGTTTGCTTCACTCAACTTGACATAATATAGCAGCATGCAAATACAATGGATCTACAATGGAGAAGGATGCCATGCTGTGGCTCCCATATTAGCCCACTAGCCAGACGGCACAACTACAGTAACGCAAATGACCCCAGTTATGTAGTTATGGTATCTTGTATCCTATAATTGCCAGTTTTATTAGATAAGCTGAGATCACAAAACATAAGCAAGACAAGAACTGCTAGTCTTGGTATCTTGTATCCTATGATGCCAAAGAGGATTGATGGAGGCACACACATATCATAAACAAGTATGCACAGATTATGATTGAAATCTTGCTAGAAGGCACTGCCGAGGTTGTCTTTCACCGTCATGGTGCTGATCTTCCCCTGGACAAGGGCCGACCTCCCTTCATATCCTGCACAGTGTGGTTGCACAGTGGATCAGAGATTGACCGAAATTCCGACGATAGAGGACTATCACATCGCTCTGTGGTAGATCACCTGATTTGGGCCTGCCACGTTGAGCACTTCTTTTCCTTCGCGGAGTAAGGACGACCAATGCATCACAGAATAGTTCTACATCACGTACACATCATGCTTGGAAGTAGCCCACATGATGTTCCTCAGCTGCACATGTACAAGTATACGGTCAGTGCGTTCGTACCAGAATTCTTCTTAAAACTCTGCAGAAATACAATCATGCAAATGAGCGCCATTTTATTCAAGCACACCAAATTCTACTGCGATAACAAACAAGATCGCCCGATGGAGGACATAACAGTGAGCTTCTGTTAAAATTTCTTGGGTAATTACAACTATGTGATTCTACTGTTAATCTAGATCTCCTTCAGGTTTTGATTCATTTAATCAAACAATAGAACACAACTGCTGGAAACTGTTAAGACATACATATTATGTGCACGCCAAAAAATAGCAGATCTATGAAGGGGGGTGTCTATTAGCAAATTTTGGTCTAAATACAACTTAGGCAGGCAAATGCTTAGTGTAACTAATGAACTGATGTTGTTTGCGTTTCTGAACTTTGCTAAATGAACTCTAGACGAATACACCAAAAACTAATGAACTCTATCTCCACAGACTCCATCTCTAGACAAATGATACATTCTCATTCACATTCACTGGAGAATAATCAACATCATTATTGGCAGTTTGTGGCACCTTCAAGATTTTTATATATACAAACAAAATTTTCAACGGCGGGCAATCAGTCAATTAGGCACCCAAACACAATAGTAGTATAATCGTCGCTAGCCGTCGCTGTGGGGAGTTTGGAAGGGGAGGGGCGAGAGGAGGAAGGCGTGGGGAACGGCGGCGAGCTCCTCATGCCCAGGCTCAACTCCGGCGCCATGTGCCGCTAGACCATCGTCCTGAGAAAAGAAGCACAAGCAGAAGGCGGGCGTGAGTGGGTACCAAGGGAAAAAACAGAAGCCGCAACCAAGAATTGCAAGATTTAGTATAAAGGAAATAGCCTTAGCATTCAGATGTTTCTAATAAGATTGCGCACTAATCTAACACAATATACATAAGGTGTCCTCATAGTTTTACTAATACCTGGGGGTATGGATAGTGGGGTATATAAAGAAAAGCAATCCATTATCATGTTCTAGGAACTAACTATTAGAGTACATGCTCAGGATATAAGTGGAAGCAGAGAATATAATGAGATGTCAATAGTCCCCGAGAGGTTTATGCAAGCAGGTCTTTTTATACTACCACTTGCATGATTTATTTATTTGAATAACAACAGGAGAACTGCTATATTCACTGATTATAGAAAGCTCAAATTGGCAGTCGCACATAGCATGGAGTATTCATAAGATTTACAGGAAAAATAGGTATTATATGCAACGATTTGTGCCATATTGGGAGAAAAGATTTACAGAATATCATTCAAAGTTGGAAATAGGTATGCACTTTTTTGTGGTTTCCCCATATTGGAAACAGATATTTGTACCAGCTTCCGACATGGCATCCAGTGCAGGCAGTACAATATACAGCGGGCCGTCAGATAATGGCATCCTTGAGTGTTGTGCATTCAGTTTAAAATAGCATGTTGCTTGGAGCAGGTTATGGGGTCTAATTAACCGGCCATTTCATTGCAAACAAGCAAAATCAGAGACTGAACTACACATCTTCACCTGAAGCCTGGTCTTGATGGCATCGATGGGGTAGAGCGTCGTCTCCACCATGACTCCGGCGGCTCCTCTCGGCTATGACTCCCTCTGCAAGCGAGCGGGCAAAAAAAACAGCACACGTAATCAGTCCCCTTCACCCGTGACTGACTGTAAGGTTGCAGAAGGCGAAGCGAGCTTGTACTGAGCCACTAATAATCCACGGATGGAGATGGGAACCAAAGAATGAGAGAGATGGGGAAGGAGGAGAGGACGCATAGCAGAGGATCTGGAGGAAATTGAAGGGCTTCTCTTCCCCTTCTGATAGAGGCAAAGGTGTCCCGTCTTTCGATGAGATGATGGATATCGCTTTGGTGGAAGTCGACTTTGACGATCCGACTACGCGCGCCTTAGCAATCGCTAAACCAACTCCGAGAGGTTATTGACCACGCCGGAGCACGATCAACCTGACCACGAGGGTCTGTTTCCTGCGAGCAAACGAAGAACAAGCAAGAAACTAAGATTGCAATCTGGATATTGCGAATATAAGATGAAAGCTTTATTGATCAAGGTGGGGTTCTGTGACGCCTTTGTCTGGTCGTTGAACACAAACGAAGTACGCGAAGTTGCAGCTATGGCGAACTTTTAACTAAACAAAACCCAAAGTCTAAACGATGCCCTAAGGGCTATATATATGGAGGAAGAGGGGGGAATTTCGTGGCCCTTGGTGGAGGGGTCCGAAATCAATCCTATCTCTTGTTTCCCCACACATACGGACTCTACAAATAGCCTATACTTATGTATTTCGAAATTACATGGGCCTGGCCCAATAATAAGGTGACGCAGCACCTAAAATAGCCTCGGGACGAAATTTATGAAGTGGCATCTTGTATATTTCGTCCAAGGCTTCATGCACCCATTATGGTGGCTTCAAAGTCCTGAAATCATCACTTGTAACTCCGTTCTTGTTCCCCTTGCGCATGCCATCATCTCCATGCTTGTTCTTGCTCCAATGTTCATCCTTCTCCAAGCTAGGCCCTTCATTTGTAAGCAAAACAAATGTATCCAATTTAGGCAGCATCATATTCTCATGAACATTAGAATCATTACCAAGAAACGAAAGTACCTGGTAATTTAGTTGGCGTGCGCGAGCTCTAGTAATTGGTCCAGTATGTATAGCAGCAGGGCCTGTGGGTGTAACAATGGTATTGATGTCCTCATCATCCTCCCCTTCTTGAAATGAAGTCGTCCTCGATGGAAACCCATCTTCCTCACCCAAATAAGGCTTCAAATCTGCAATGTTAAAAGTGGGACTAACCCCAAAATCTGCAGGCAGCTCAAGTTTATATGCATTATCATTTATTTTCTCTAACACCTTAAAGGGACCATCAGCCCGTGGCATGAGCTTTGATTTGCGCAAATCAGGAAATCTATCCTTATGCAAATGTAACCAAACAAGATCTCCAGGTGCAAACACAACATGTTTTCTACCCTTATCTCCAGCAAGTTTATATTTGGCATTCATACGCTCAATGTTTTCCTTAGTTAACTCATGCATTTTTAAAATCAAGTCAGCACGTTGTTTAGCATCAAAATTAACCTTCTCCGAAGATGGAAGAGGCAACAAATCAATAGGTGCACGAGGAAGGAAACCATACACAACTTCAAAAGGGCACATCTTAGTAGTAGAATGCAATGAACGATTATAAGCAAATTCAATATGAGGCAAGCATTCCTCCCACATTTTCTTATTACTCTTCAAAACAGCCCTAAGCATAGTAGACAATGTTCTATTGACTACTTCAGTTTGGCCATCAGTTTGGGGGTGACAAGTAGTACTAAAAAGCAGTTTAGTCCCCAACTTAGCCCATAAACATCTCCAAAAGTGGCTAAGAAATTTAGTATCACGATCTGAAACAATAGTATTTGGCACACCATGCAAGCGAATAATTTCACGAAAGAACAAATCAACAACATTAACAGCATCATCGCTTTTATGACATGGTATAAAGTGTGCCATTTTCGAGAATCTATCCACGACAACAAATATGCTATCCCTCCCCTTCTTTGTTCGAGGTAAACCTAAAACAAAGTCCATAGATATATCCTCCCAAGGAACACTAGGTACAGGCAAAGGCATATATAAACCATGAGGATTGAGTCGTGACTTAGCTTTTTGACATGTAGTGCATTGAGCAATAAAACGCTCAACATCCCGTCTCATCTTGGCCAAAAGAAATGTGTAGCAAGTACGTCCTCCGTCTTCTTCACGCCGAAGTGTCCCATTAATCCTCCTCCATGCGCCTCCTGCAACAACAAAAGACGAACGGAGCTAGCTGGAATGCATAGCTTGTTAGCACGAAACACAAATCCATCGTTAACGACAAACTTGTTCCACATTCTTCCTTCTTTACAATTCTGCATTACATCTTTAAAATCAGCATCATGCACATATTGATCTTTGATGGTCTCCAAACCAAATATTTTGAAGTCAAGTTGTGAAAGCATAGTATAGCGACGAGACAATGCATCAGCAATAACATTTTCTTTTCCCTTCTTGTGTTTAATGACATAAGGGAAAGTCTCAATGAATTCAACCCATTTAGCATGTCTACGATTCAGTTTAGCTTGACTTTTAATATGTTTCAAAGATTCATGATCAGAATGTATAACAAATTCTTTGGGCCATAAATAATGTTGCCATGTTTCTAAAGTCCGAACAAGAGCATATAATTCTTTATCATAAGTAGAATAATTCAGACTAGGCCCACTCAATTTTTCAGAAAAGTATGCAACAGGTTTGCCATCTTGTAATAACAAACCTCCTAATCCAATTCCACTAGCATCACATTCAAGCTCAAAAGTCTTATTAAAATCAGGAAGTTGGAGTAAAGGAGCATGTGTCAACTTATCTTTCAATACCGTGAAGGCCTCTTCCTGTGCAGTACCCCAAAGAAAAGGCACATCTTTCTTTGTAAGCTCATTGAGAGGTGCAGCAATGGTGCTGAAATCTCTCACAAAATGCCTATAGAATCCAGCGAGGCCAAGAAAACTCCTCACTTGTGTGACCGTTTTGGGCTGCGGCCAACTCTCAATAGCTTCAATCTTGGCTTTATCAACTTCAATTCCCTGTGGAGTAACAACATAGCCAAGAAAAGATACTCGGTCGGTGCAAAAGGTGCACTTCCCTAGGTTACCAAACAAACGTGCATCACGTAGAGCAATAAAAACAACACGTAAATGTTCCAAATGTTCTTCCAAAGATCTGCTATAAATCAATATGTCATCAAAGTAAACTACCACAAATCGTCCAATGAAAGCACGTAAAACTTCGTTCATTAATCTCATGAAAGTACTAGGTGCATTAGTTAACCCAAAAGGCATGACTAACCACTCATATAATCCAAACTTAGTTTTAAATGCTGTTTTCCATTCATCTCCCAATTTCATACGAATTTGATGGTAGCCACTACGCAAATCAACTTTGGAGAATATTGTAGAGCCACTCAATTCATCAAGCATATCATCTAGCCTAGGAATAGGATGACGATAACGAATAGTAATATTATTAATGCCTCTACAATCAACACACATACGTGATGTACCATCCTTTTTCGGCACTAGAATAATAGGAACATCACAAGGACTAAGGGATTCGCGTATATAACCTTTGTCGAGAAGCTCTTGTACTTGACGCATAATCTCCTTCGTCTCCTCTGGATTGGTACGGTATGGTGCACGGTTTGGCAGTGAAGCACCGGGAATTAAGTCAATCTGATGCTCAATCCCTCGAATAGGCGGTAATCCCGGTGGCATGTCTTGTGGAAAGACGTCAGCGAACTCCTGCAAAATGTTAGTGACAGCAGGAGGCAAAGAGGAAGGCACGTCCTCGAATGAAAATAATGCCTCTTTGCACACAAAAGCATAGCAAACAGATTTGCTGAAATCTAGCTCATCAATATCAGATTTGGTGGCAAATAAACATGCACTTTTCAATTTAATGTCAGAAGCAACACTAGATGGTTTATTATTAGGCTTCATTTGTTGCTCAAATTCTATTGCCACAATCTGATTTTCACTCTTATTCTTCTCCTGTTTTGCTTTATTAGCTCTATTAATATCATCTTTCAAAATGGAATCAGGAGTCATAGGAAGCAAAGTAATATTTTTATCCTTATGAACAAGAGTATAGTGATTGTTTCTACCATGGTGTACAGAATTTTTATCAAATTGCCATGGTCTACCAAGTAATAAGGAACATGCTTGCATAGGTACCACATCACAATCAACATAATCAACATATGTAGAGATACTAAAATGCACACGAACAGTACGTGTTACCTTAACCTTGCCGCTGTTGTTGAACCATTGGATGTAGTAAGGATGTGGATGTGGTCTTTTGGTGAGAGAAAGCTTCTCCACCATCTCCATGCTAGCCAAGTTGTTGCAGCTCCCTCCGTCTATTATGACGCGCACAGAACGTTCCTTCACAACTCCCTTGGTATGGAACAAATTGTGCCTCTGATTTTGCTCAGCTTGTGTGACCTGCACACTCAAAACACGTTGAGCAACTAAACATTCATACCTGTCAGCGTCTTCAGGAGCCATGTATTGCGTCTCATGATCAGAATCATCTCCACCATGTTCTTCACGTGTAATAAGAGCCAATGTCTCCTCATCATAGTCACTAGCGGACTCATATCCACCATCCGCGGTAGCAATCATCACACGCGGAGATTTGCATTCTCTCGCATAATGACCTCCTCCCTTACAACGACGACAAATAATATCACTTGTGTGCCCTGTTGATGCCATGGAAGAAGAAGAACGCTGTGCAGGCCCCGCAGGTGCGCTCTTGGCAGATAATGGTGGTTGTGCCTGTTTTGTATCACGGCTGGAGGTGGCACCGGATGGAGGTGCTGGTGCAGTTGAAGTAGAAGATGCACGTGGTGTCCATGATGAAGGTCGGCCTGCAGAAAAGTTAGTTCGCCCCAATGCTTGTCGATCCTGCACTTCACGTTCAGCTTTACAAGCAAGATGGAATAAACGAGTGATATTAGTATACTCCTTATAGTCTAGAATGGTCTGAATCTCTCTATTTAATCCACCCAGAAAACGTGCAAGCATAGCTTCATTCTCCTCAACAATACCACATCTAATCATGCCAGTTTGTAATTCCTGATAATATTCTTCTACAGAATTTTTTCCTTGTCTTAAACGCTGCAATTTTTGAAGCAATTCACGTTGATAATATGGTGGAACCCAACGCGTACGCATAGCAGTTTTTAAAGCAGCCCAAGTAGTTGGAATAGGATATAATCTACAATGTTCAGACCACCATACACATGCAAAACTAGTGAAAGCACAAACAGCAGCAGCAACTCGTCTCTCCTCAGGATATTGTAAACATGTAAATCGTTGTTCAGTTTCTAACTCCCAAGTAAGATATATATCAGGAACATATCTACCCTCAAATGGTGGAATATTCAATTTCAGTTTAGGAATATGGACATCATCTCGTACCTGAGGTGGTGGTGCAGGCCTACCATTACGAATATATACCTGAGGTCGACCTGCTGGTGGTGGTGCTGGTGGCTGCTCGTAGATCTGATTTTGATCAACCTCATCCTCATAATCGCCCGCATACTCATCATCCTCCTGGGTACCAGCAGGAGCAGTAGCAGGAGCCAAAGAAACACCAACAGCAGTACCAGCGTCCCCAGAATTTTGTCCTGTCACAATAGGAACACGCTGTGCTCGTCCATACTGATTCGGAAGGGGGCGTAGTTGTTGTTGTTGCAGAGGTGCGACGGGTGCAGCCGGTGGTGGAAGACGCGCAAGCAGTTCATTAAATCTGTTATCGAGCTTTGTTTCGAACGTCTTCTCAAGGCCAGTGATCTTCTCCATGGCCTCTTCAAAATTGTTCAGCACATCTTGTACCTGTTCAGTCATCATTTGCTGAAACTTATCATGAAGCTCCTTGTTCGATAAGTTCTCCCAGTCAATCTCGTCGGCTTGTGATCCTGGCATGGTTAGCAGCAATAGAAACACACAAGAATATGATCCTACAGACTACTAAGAAGTGGTGGTGGTGTATCACAAATCCGTCAAGCAAATCTCAAATTCTTACCAGTTCTTACCCAGCAGCAGGCGGTGATCGGCAACCGTTGTAGTCAAAAACTCTCAAAGCTTGGATAGAGCGATTACCAGGGAGAGTCAAACACACGACGTAGATGTATGTGGAGCTGGGAAGGCTTATAGTATGGTAGCAAAAAGGGTCAGCAATAATCAATTCAGAGATGCAAAGTTGAATAAACGCTCAACGACGGTACTGTGCTGGTCCTAGGCTAGACTGTGCTAGAGACGCGAGCCTAGAACACCAACAAAATCATGGCGCGACACGTAAACAAGGGAAAAGCACACTCTGAATTTTTTTTTCGCTCTTTTTTTTGCGCTGCTTTTTTTTTTGCGAAAAATCACTATAATGGCGAGTGTCTCAAAACTCTTCCTAGGTCAAACTGACAGGATGGGCACGAAATTTTTTTTTTCGACCAAATTTTTTTTTTCGACTGCCCGGACCCAAAAACTGGAAACGGGTCAAAAAAAACTTCTTATAATGGCACCTGTCTCAAAAGACTCAGAAACACCTAAAATTAGGATAGCCAGAATTTTTTTCGAAAAATGCGTTTTCGAAAAATTTTGGGCCTAAACGGAGCGTGGTTTCCCGACTCTTTTTTTTTCTGAAACCTACTCCGGCAAGGAAACACGAATCGGAAACTAGATGGATCTCGAAAACAAACCTAATAAGCAAGGAACTCGGATTGGTGGTGGATATATGGTGGTGGTATATGGCAGCGGTGGTGGTAGCGGTGGTAGTATATGGATATGGATCGGTGGTGGTATATGGACACGGATTGGTGGTGGTATATGGATACGGATTCGGAGCGGTGGTGGTAGATGGCAGGGGCGATGATGATGGTGCGGTGGCGGCGTGACAACTTATGACCAGAACTCGAAACTCTAAAAGACTAGACTCTAAGACCAGCAACTTGACACGACGATGCAACCGCAAATTCAACAAAGCAAAACCCTAAAAAGATTATGCAAAGGCTCAGATTGGTTCGGATATGATGAACTAACCCTAATTTTTTTTGTGGCTTTTTCATGGACTGTAGGTATGAAGAACAGACTCGATCTAAACTACGAAAAACTGTAAAATCTCACCGAGCAACCTGGAAATCTGATACCACTTGATAGAGGCAAAGGTGTCCCGTCTTTCGATGAGATGATGGATATCGCTTTGGTGGAAGTCGACTTTGACGATCCGACTACGAACGTGCGAGGACGTCGCGCCTTAGCAATCGCTAAACCAACTCCGAGAGGTTATTGACCACGCCGGAGCACGATCAACCTGACCACGAGGGTCTGTTTCCTGCGAGCAAACGAAGAACAAGCAAGAAATAAGATTGCAATCTGGATATTGCGAATATAAGATGAAAGCTTTATTGATCAAGGTGGGGTTCTGTGACGCCTTTGTCTGGTCGTTGAACACAAACGAAGTACGCGAAGTTGCAGCTATGGCGAACTTCTAATCTAAACAAAACCCAAAGTCTAAACGATGCCCTAAGGGCTGTATATATGGAGGAAGAGGGGGGAATTTCGTGGCCCTTGGTGGAGGGGTCCGAAATCAACCATATCTCTTGTTTCCCCACACATACGGACTCTACAAATAGCCTATACTTATGTATTTCGAAATTACATGGGCCTGGCCCAATAATAAGGTGACGCAGCACCTAAAATAGCCTCGGGACGAAATTTATGAAGTGGCATCTTGTATATTTCGTCCAAGGCTTCATGCACCCATTATGGTGGCTTCAATGTCCTGAAATCATCACTTGTAACTCCGTTCTTGTTCCCCTTGCGCATGCCATCATCTCCATGCTTTTTCTTGCTCCAATGTTCATCCTTCTCCAAGCTAGGCCCTTCATTTGTAAGCAAAACAAATGTATCCAATTTAGGCAGCATCATATTCTCATGAACATTAGAATCATTACCAAGAAAAGAAAGTACCTGGTAATTTAGTTGGCGTGCGCGAGCTCTAGTAATTGGTCCAGTATGTATAGCAGCAGGGCCTGTGGGTGTAACAATGGTATTGATGTCCTCATCACCTTCCTCGTCGCCCATGTCTGCCCGTCGACCGCCGAGAAACCTGTGCCGAGGTATGAAGGAAAACAGAAGGCAGCTGAAGTTATTTGCCTGGTTGCTGCGGAAATTTGCAGGGGAGAGAGGAGAGGAGAGGATTCACACCTGACTGAGGGGAGGGGGAGAAGGAGCCGCTGGGGAGGTCCGCCGTCAGCTCCGTCGCCATCTGGATCTCACTCTGCACGTGTGGTAGGTGTGTTGTGAGTGAGGCTGTGGGTGGGGTGGGGGCGAGGGAGGGCGGAGAAGAACTAGGAGGTTGAGCCCCGTGTGGCGGCGCAGTAGACGTCGGAGAGGGGTCACCGGAGCCGTGCCGGCGATGGAGGCGTCGTCGCCCCCGAAACCCTAGTGGGAGGGTTGCGGCTGAGCGTTGGAGGCCGGGAGCAGCGAATCCCGCAAGGGGGAAGATCCAACGGAGCGAGGCGAGCTCGGGACGGTGCTGCGGGGTGGCGGGAGTCGCTGGAGAACGCCGGAATCGGCCGGCACCTGTGGCGGCGGAGATGTGTCCCGAGAGAGAGAGAGGGTTGTGGGAGAGAGAGGTGGAAGGGTGGGGAGGCGCCTGAGGTGGGAGTGAAGCAGATGGGAGGGAGGAGGCCGCCGGCGTGAGCTGTGGGAGGGACGAGGCGGTGTGTGGGTCGCGGCGGCGGCGATGTGGGAGGGAGGGGATGGATCGGGGTGGGTGGGACGAGGAGTGGGTCGGGGTAGGGGATGGATCCAGGTTACTAATGGCGCACCCCCTGGTGGTGCGCCATTAGTAGTTTTCCAAAAAAAAAAACATACTAATGGCGCACTCTGCAACGGTTCGCCATTACTAGTTTAAACTAGTAATGGCGCACCGCGCGTGAGTGCGCCATTAGTACTTTTGCAAAAAAAGGAATAAAAAAAATAACATTAGTGGCGCACTTTCTGGCTGGTGCGCCATTACTAGTTACAACTAGTAATGGCGCACTTACTAAGGATGCGCCATTAGTATGTTTGGACAGGCGCACTAGTTCAAAAAAAAATTTGATACTAATGGCGCACCGTGGACATGGTGCGCCATTAGTAGTTTCAACTCTAATGGAGCATCAGAAGGTGGTGCGCCATTAGTATATACTAATGGCGCACCACTTGTCTGGTGCGCCATTAGTGTCAATCCCATCTATAGCCCTTTTTCTAGTAGTGGTCATGTGACCCATGTTTGTAATATAATGCTATCCTGGCTCTTCTGGGCCTTTATCTATATCAGTTATTGAGTTATGTTGTGATGCCATGTTGTACAACACATACTTGCATGTTATGCGTACGTGAATGTGTATTGCTATGTGTGGGATCCGACACCTTGTTGTTTTTTCTTGGTAGCCTTCCTTATGGGGAAATGTCTCCTAGTGCTTCCACCGAGCCATGATAGCTTGCTACTGCTCCGGAACACTTAGGCTGGCCGGCATGTGTCCCTCGTTCTTGTGTCTGTCCCTACGGGGAAATGTCACGCGGTGTCTACCGGAGTCCTGTTAGCTTGCTACAGCCCGGATTCACTCGCTGATGAACGACACGTTCGTTCCTGGGTCATGTACGCCTGTCCTTGTAAGTTAGTGCCACTTTGGATTTATGACTAGTCATGTCGGCCTGGGTTCTCTATCATATGGATGCTAGCGACACTACCATATACGTGAGACGAAAGGCGCAAACGGTCTCGGGCCAGGTAAGGTGGCACCTGTGGGGATACCGTGTGTGAGGACGCAAAGTGATATGATGTGTTACATGCTAGATCAGTGTGACTTAGGATCGGGGTCCCGACAGATATCCAGCTCTGGACAAGTTCATGGCCGCGACTCACCACGGCTACAATGTCCTCAAGATGCCGGGGAGTGGCGGCATCATCACGGTCGCCTGCGACAAAAAGGATGCGGTGTGCTCCCTCGAGCGCACCTACCAGGCTATGACGGTCGAAAACCCAGATGAGGAAGGCACCTTCTACCCACCTGAGGTCATCCCCAAGAAGAAGAAGCAACTGCTCAGCCGAGGACCTCCGGAGGACGGGGCGTTCGACGATCGTGCCTCAGGCCCTGCGCTCACTGATGGGGCACCTTCCCCTCTCGTGTAGGAAGGTGCGCCCGGCGCCCCTCTCAGGTTGGGCTCTGGGGCTCTCCTCTAGAGGGCCTTGAACCTGGCCAGTGTCACAAGGGAGGCATTCAGGCACCATGTGGAGGCGTGCTTCAACGCGCGTTTCCATGAGGAGAACGCAGGGCGCGAGGCGCCTGACGCTCAGGAGTTCATCACCCAGGCAATCAAGGAGCTTCAGGAGGTGAGAGCCATGCGAGGTGAGCATCGCCCCGCACCACCCTGCGCAGCTCCCTCCCCCGGCGAGGGCAATGAGCTGCACGCCTGCGTCAACATCCCAGGGCTGAACTGGGCCGCATCTCAGGAGCTCTTCTGGCCGTCCCACATTGGCCAGTGTGAGGGCCCCCTCACAGCTACGTTCGCATGCCTTTCGGTCTGCCGAGCGTGGCTGCTGCGCACCGGCGCCACATGCGGGCCATCCTGGAGGCTCACGAGGCCCGGCGCGAGGCGGTCCAGACAGAGGAGGTGACGAACCCTCGCGAGCCCCCCGGGCCTCACGAGCATCACAAGGTTCCAGAGTTGGACAACTCATGAGGAACGACTTCTGTGGCACATGTCTCCAGCTACTCCAACACTTCTTCAGCAACGGTGCCAAGTGACACTTTTTTGGTTTGTTCAGTTGGGGTGCCCCTCGGGCAGCATTATCCCCAACCCGTATGGGCCCGTCCCTGTGGAGTGTTTCATTTTTTGCATATATTAGAACTGTCCTTACCCTTTCATGGGTTGCTTTATGTCATCACTTGCCTGTCCGGGGCTTCATCGCCATGAACGTCTTACGCCCTTGCAAACCCGCCCGCGACCGCCTCATGATTAAGGACTGGAATGGTGTCTGTGCTCAGGTCCGTCCCTGCAGCGTCGCTAAACCCAAGTGGCTGAGCTTTGTCTCGCGGGCTAGCTCCCACGCACGTCACCTCCCTTGGTCCTTGGTGCCTTGTTCTTGCATGAGCTAATCAAGAGCGGGTAAGTTAGGGCGCACGACCCGGTGCCTCGTCGTCGCGGGAGCCGCGCGCCGGTTGTATTTCTTAAGGATCTTCGCATGAGAAGACTGGGCACGGCGTTTGTACTCGGGTCCGTCCCTATAGCATCAACAAACCTAACAGCTGAGTTTTGTTTGGCGGGCCGGCCCCATTCACGTCACCTCCTGGGGTCGTTGGTGTTTGGCCTTCTCATGCGATATCCTCAGGAGATTCACTCGGCGCAGGCTACCTAACCATCTCGCAGGACCATTGCAAGTGTTCCAAACCAAATTCAGGCGCAACCAGCCTTGAGGTAGGGCCTTGTGAGCCCCGTGCTGGCTCACGAATGCTGTTGGAATACGGGTTCCGGTAAAACCTTGAGGTTTGAACACTAGGGTGCGCACGAAGATCTCTCCCCCAGCTCACACTTTTGCAATGATCTCAAAGCCTAGCTTGCCGAACCCAAGGAACAAAGACACAAGGGTTTATACTGGTTCGGGCCACCGTTGCGGTGTAATACCCTACTCCAGTGTGGTGTGGTGGATTGCCTTGTAGGCTGGGGATGAACAAGTACAAGGGAAGAGTAACCTCCTAAGGAGAGGTGTTCTTGAGCTCGGAGAGCTTGTGCGATAGGGGATGATCTGAATGATCCGTCTCTAGATGAGCCCCTGACTATGATGGTGGCTAGCCCTATTTATAGAGGCCCGGGTCCTCTCCCCAAATATTAGGCAGGAAGGGATCCCACAACAGCCAGTTTGAAGGGGCCAACGAGTACAAGTTATCCTGCCAAAAGGTGATCTTCGCCTGCCAAAGGCTCTGGTGGTGACGCTGTCGTGGGCTCCATGGTGACCTCCGTCTTGTCGTCCTGCTGGTCTTGGTCTTGCACCGATATGGAAACCTTTGCCTGACGCCTCGAGACTCCTCGCCTGTGCCTGCCTCTTTAGCACCAAAGAGGAAACTGGCACTCTGCGCCCGCTGGCGCCTGCCTGGCCTTGGTCGTCATGGCTCACGTCACAGAAACCTCATGAGGTGTCCCTTGCCTTGATCTCTCCGCTCCTCGCAAGCCAGCCTAGTGAGGCTGCCCCTGAGGAGGTCCTGTGTCGTCTTCCTCGCGAGGCTTGGCCCCTCGCGAGGGTCTTGAGCTTTGGTTAATGAAGAAGGTATGTACCATGCCGCTGGTGGAGCCATACCCTGGGCCGCAGGCAGGCAGGTCTGGGTACCCCCGTTCCCAGGACACCGACAGTAGCCTCCGGGCCCAAGGCGCGCTCGTGCTTGGCTTCGCGCCGCGGGCCCCAATAGCCTGCGGCCTTGATTGACGCGTGGCGACTACCGACTGGCGGGATGTGGGCGCCTCCACTTCCCCATGTAGCCTCGATTTCCGCCTGGGTAGGCAATTACCGTCGTCTTCATAACTCCTCCTCCCTTATAGGCAGCACTCTCCACCGCTCCCTCATCTCCCAGAAGGCTGTAGTTCTCTTTCCCCAGCCCAATCTGACACCAACTCCCCACGCCGCCATGGCACCAAGCCGGAAGAAGAAGGGAAAGAAGGAGTCCCGTACCTCGGCCCCCACGATGCTAGTCCTCTGATGAGGACATGACTACCTTGGATATGACCAAAAATATTGCATATATGCATATTTGTCAGGTGATTTCTAGTGCAAACTATTCAATAATCTATTTATGTTATCCAGAACAAAAATACTTCACACACTTTTGTGTTTTGTCTAATTGCAGGTGTATGGGACATTTGTACAATCCACATATGAAGATAAGGAAGAAAGAGATGTTTATTTGCTGTCCAAAAAGTTCTTTCACGTCACTTTTGGCCCAAGAGAAGATAGAGTCCAAGTCTCTCACGTTCTGGATTCAGATTCGGACTGCACAGACATACCTGACTCAAAACGCACACAAGTTTTTCATACGGACTCCGAATTGGGTGATTCTTTTTTTGTTGGAAACTAGATTTCGTGCACCTTCCAACCCAATTGGAATCACCTTCAAATTCGTCCGGAGCGTGGAGTTGTGGACGAAACAATCTGATGCTGCAGCAGAATCCGAGTCAAACTACAAGTCCAAAGGTGTTACATCACCTCCACTTGGGCCCATGAGCCTTGTACGACCTAGGGTTAGTTTTAGGCTGCCTTGGGACGTCCTCCCACCTCCTTGGCCGCCACCCCTTGCTCCTATATAAGTAGATCCATCTAGTAGCTTTTTTCCTTGGGATTTGTTTAGTTAAAAGTTAGCCAACGCAACTTCGTGTACTTCGTTTGTGTCCAACGACCAGACCAAGACCGCTTACGGATCCCCACCATTATCAATACCTCATATATATTTGCAATATTCAGATTGCTTTATCATATTCTTGCTCGTTCTTCGATTGCTTGCAGGAATAGACCTTCGTGGTCAGGCTGACCGTGCTTCCGGCATCGTCAGTAACCTCAGGAGATTGGTTTAGCGATTGCTAAGGCGCAACGTTGTGCACGTTTGTAGTCGGATCATCAAAGTCGTCTCCACCAAATCGATAGTTATCATCTCATCGAAAGATCGGGACACCCTCGCCTCTATCAAGTGGTATCAGTTTTCAGGTTGCTCGGTGAGAATTTCCAGTTTTCCTAGATTAGATTTATTTTCTTACCTATTGTCCAAGAAAAAGCCACAAAAAAGAGTTAGATCTATTCATCCTTGGTCCAAGCCAGTCTGAGCCTTTGCAATTTTCTTTTCATTGCTTGCATAGTTGAATTATCGGTTGCATCGTCGTGTCGAGTTGCTGGTCTTAGTGTCTAGTTCGTTTAGAGTTTCGAGTTCTGTTCACATTAGTCACGCCACCGCTGCATCATTATCTCTTCCGCTGTCCACCACCCATCCATCAATTTCCACCACGTGCTACCCACCATTCATTGTCATAATAATAGTTGAGATCGTTCACATCTTCACTTGATCCAATCTGCATCTTATCTAGTTTGTTTTGGAAAGAGGGAGAAAAAAAGAGAGAAAAAAAGGAGAAAAAAAAGGAGAAAAAAAAGGAGAAAAAAAAGTCAGAGAGAAAAAAAGGAGAGAAAGAAAAAAAAGTGTGAGGAAAAAAAAAGAAGAAAAAAAAACAAAAAAATCGGCACAAACTTTTTCAGAGGAAAGTTGGAGACAAAGTTGTTGATATATCCTGCTTGGCTGTTGTTTCACCTCATTATCTTTACTGCCGTTGTGATCTTCACTTATATCTTGCTGTCCAGAGCTACTTAGTATCCTTCATTGATGCTAGTTGTGGTACGACGTGACCTCATTAGTGTTCTAGGCTCGCGTCTCTAGTCCGGTCTAGCCTAGGACCAGCACAGTACCATCGTTGAGCGTTTATTCAACATTGCATCTTTGAATTGATTATTGCTAATCTTTTGCTACCATATATAGCCAACCCAGCTCCACATATTTCTACACCGTGTATACGTACGCTCCCCTGGCAATCGCTTTACTCAATATTCGGAGTTACTTGACACCGCTGGTTGCCGATCACCGCCTGCTGCATGGTAAGAACTTGTAAGACATTGATATTTGCTTTACTATGAGCGTTTTACCACCACATCCTAGTAGTTATAGGAACATTATTTTTGGGTTTTGTTTCTTGTTCTACTAATCATGACAGGATCCAGAGTCAATTCATGGGCTTTGTCGATCGTGGGAGACGTGCCACCACCTTTGCAAATACCACAACCGTCACGAGAGGTGCACAAACATCCAAATGCACATGATCAGGTTAATGTATCTATACCACCATTTAATGGCCGTTTTAAACCTGCTTTATATATTGAATGGGAGTTCGACATAAAAAATATATTTGCTTCCCATAATTTCGATGAACATAAAAAGGTTAAGGTTGCGGTTGGTTCTTTCACTGGTTATGCTTTGGTTTGGTGGAGTGAATATTGTCGGTTACACCCTGATTATATACCTACTACTTGGGATGATTTGAAACTTGCCATGCGACATACTTTCGTCCCTGCTTATTATACTTGTGACATGATTAAGAGGTTGCAACACTTAAAACAAGGTAGTGAAACTGTAACAAAATATTATGATGATTTACAAACTACCTTGTTGCATTCCTCTTTAGAAGAAAGTGAAGATGATTTTATGGATAGATTTTGGGGAGGATTAAACCGTGATATTCAAGAGATACTAATTCATGAAGAGTGTTATCCTATGGACCATTTGTTTCATCTTGCTTGCAAAGCTGAACAGGAAATAAAACGACGTGTTGGCCACGAGGAGAACAAGCACACGGTGCACATTCCAAGAGTTGATATGATTGTTCCTTCAACTACTAGGCATACTATGACAACCACATCCGTTGTTGTCAGGACTACATCACCTCCACCATGTGACACATCGCCCCCGAGAGTGGCTACATCATCTGAGTTGATCATAAGAGGTAATGACAAAGGTACTGATCTTCCATCTCTACATGAGAATGATGAATGCCTTGTCAATTTGAATGCACCATCTGATGAGCTACCCACTACTTTGATCACACCACCTATTTTAGAGAACTACGTTGATAATTTGACTTTGCCATGTGATCAAACAACTGAAATACCAACAATTTTGAGTGCACTCATTGAATTAACTATTGATGCAAAAGAACCAATGTTTAATCATTTTGATATGACCTCTAATCTTGGTGATGATTCTGTGTTGAATGACTTATTGCATGTTTGCTTATTTAAGCATGTTGTAGCATGTAAATTTGATGCAAGTAAGGTTTATTCACCAATGTTGGGATGGTTTAATGATGAACATTGTCAATCTTTTGAAATGAATAAGAGCTTCACTTATATGTGCAAACTGAGTTGCAATATTTTCATGCCTTCTACTTCTTGTGCTAATTTTTTGGCTTTAGATTTTATGAACTATGCAAGTTACTCATCTATTCATGTGTCATATATGCAAAAATCAAGGGAAGTAAAAATGGATGACTTATACATATACAACATGTACACCTTGTCTCTTTTGTTAGCCACATTTCAGATTAAGCAACGCCGAGGACGGCTTTATTTTCAAGAAGGGGAGGATGATGAGGACATGACTACCTTGGATATGACCAAAAATATTGCATATATGCATATTTGTCAGGTGATTTCTAGTGCAAACTATTCAATAATCTATTTATGTTATCCAGAACAAAAATACTTCACACACTTTTGTGTTTTGTCTAATTGCAGGTGTATGGGACATTTGTACAATCCACATATGAAGATAAGGAAGAAAGAGATGTTTATTTGCTGTCCAAAAAGTTCTTTCACGTCACTTTTGGCCCAAGAGAAGATAGAGTCCAAGTCTCTCACGTTCTGGATTCAGATTCGGACTGCACAGACATACCTGACTCAAAACACACACAAGTTTTTCATACGGACTCCGAATTGGGTGATTCTTTTTTTGTTGGAAACTAGATTTCGTGCACCTTCCAACCCAATTGGAATCACCTTCAAATTCGTCCGGGGCGTTGAGTTGTGGACGAAACAATCTGATGCTGCAGCAGAATCCGAGTCAAACTACAAGTCCAAAGGTGTTACATCACCTCCACTTGGGCCCATGAGCCTTGTACGACCTAGGGTTAGTTTTAGGCTGCCTTGGGACGTCCTCCCACCTCCTTGGCCGCCACCCCTTGCTCCTATATAAGTAGATCCATCTAGTAGCTTTTTCCTTGGGATTTGTTTAGTTAAAAGTTAGCCAACGCAACTTCGTGTACTTCGTTTGTGTCCAACGACCAGACCAAGACCGCTTACGGATCCCCACCATTATCAATACCTCATATATATTTGCAATATTCAGATTGCTTTATCATATTCTTGCTCGTTCTTCGATTGCTTGCAGGAATAGACCTTCGTGGTCAGGCTGACCGTGCTTCCGGCATCGTCAGTAACCTCAGGAGATTGGTTTAGCGATTGCTAAGGCGCAACGTTGTGCACGTTTGTAGTCGGATCATCAAAGTCGTCTCCACCAAATCGATAGTTATCATCTCATCGAAAGATCGGGACACCCTCGCCTCTATCATCCTCGAGCCTGCCATCGAGCGGTCGGTGGTACTGAACCAATAGGCGATGGGCAAGGTGCGCCTGACGCTCGCCACTGATTTGAATGAGTGGGGGCGACGGTGGCCTGGCCTGCTTCCCGCGCCGAGGTTGACATGATGGCCACCAAGGTCCCCATCCATCTTCACGCCCTCTGGGCAGGCTTGATTCCCCCCTTCTCCAATTTCTTCAATGCGGTGCTCTTGCATTACCAAATCAACACGCTGCATCTTGATCCCCAATCCATCATCCTCCTTGTTATCTTCACCTTTGTATGCGAAGCCATGGTGGGCATTGCCCCTTCCGTGGCTTTGCTTCGCCACTTCTTCTCGCTGCACCTGACAGGCCCTCTCCAGCGCTCGATGTGTGTATCCTTCTAGGCCGTCGCGGCAATGGCCGGTTCGGGGATTGACTTCGAGCTCTCGCCAGTTGTCGGAGGCTTCAGGAAGATGTGGGTGTTCGTGGACGTTGGCGTGCGCAGCCCCCTACTGCTGCTCCCTCGAGTTCCAGCTGCTCCAAGCTTCGGTTGGGGGCACGCGAAGCTCACCGATCGGTGGCTTGCCCATGTCTGGCTCCGGTTCACCAGGTTGAAGGACCTTGGTGTGACGGTGCCCATGGTGGTGAAGTAATTCATCTAGCGTCGCATCGCTCCGCTTCAGCACCACTCTCGGAAAATGTGGACCTTCTCTGGCTACGGTGACCGCATGAGGCTTTAGGCTCCGTCTCTTCCTCCTGAGGCGCGGCACATGGTGCTTGAGCTCCTGACGGGTGACCCGATGCCAGCCAATCTATCGAATGAGGGCTGTCTTTTGTACTGCTACTCGAACAAGGCAGAGTCCATGAAGCAGATGCCCCTTTTCGACGAATGGGGACCACGCCCAGTTGGCCTTGAAGGGCCTCGAGGGAGCCCTGACTTCATGGCCCCCCTTCCTACCGCGAGCGTGGGGGCTGCCCCAGGAGCGGCGCAGGGGGCGGTTGTTGTCGGGTGATGGCGACGTTGCTACTGAGGAATCAGCACCACTCGGGGCTCCTGAGGTGCCATCCTCCGGGACCCTGGAAAGCCGTCCTGAGGAGACGGCCTGGGGGTGACGCAGTCCGATGCTCCTGAGGCCGCAGCCCCTGCGGCCTTGGTGAACCTTCATGAGGCGAGCACCGAGGTCTCAGCGCGGTCCGGCACCCCTGAGGTCGCCTCTTCAGGGATTGCACCATCCGCGCCCGGTCTTGGTCGCCGTGCCCAGGGCTTTGGCCAGCTCCGCTCGAACTTCGTGGTGCTTCGTAAAGGGAGGGGATCTCTAGGCTGCAGTGTTGACACCTTCCGACCATTGAAGCAGAGGAAGTACATCGCTATTGACGAGTGAGTACCTTATCTTTGTAATTTCTAGGGTGCCGCTTCTCCTCCTAACCATGATTCCTCAGGGTCCCTTCTGCCAAGGCGATGAAGTCTCCCAAGAAACAACCTCCTCCCACCTCGAGTCCTCTGCTGACCTTGAGCGCCTCAAGCCAGCCTGCAGCAGTTGGTGTGAGGTTGGCCGGAGAGGCAAGCACGCCGGCTTGGCATCTCGACCCCGCGTTCTTGCCGTCCGCTCTTCGCGGCCTTGCTTGGGGTGCGGAAGGTGTGTCGAGGGATCCTCCTCTAGTTATTGATCGCGGCTGGGTGGCCTCGGCTCTGGCCTCTCCTTCAGGTAACGAGCCTCCGGCCCTCTCGGCCCCCGTCGGGGCCCGAAGGGCGGCTGGAAAGGCGCTGGCCACCAGCCCCCTATTGGGAGGAGGCGAGCCACCTCGAACCTCTTCAACAACTCCCGGCGTGGAGGACGGACCTGGTTGCGCATTCGAGCTCGCGCGCAGGCAGGGTGCCGTTCGTCACGAGCTCTTCCAGGAAGCTATGGGTGCGCTGAGACGGCTCGGGGAAGAGCTTGCAGATGTGGACGGTCATGTCGAAACCGAGGGTCTTCAGCTGGTGGATGAGTGGCGTCAAATTGAAGGTGCCCATCAACCTCGGGTGCCTCCAGCGTGAGCGCGCCAACACAGACGCCGAGGCATCCCTGGCAACCTCGCGTGAGGCCAGTGCCCGAGCCTTGGAGGAGGCCATGGAGGCAGACCACCGCCACGAGGTTTCCCAGAAGCGCAGGCAGGAGCTTCAGGCCCTGAATGCCCTCCTGGAGCAGCAGGCGGAGGCACGCAGAGCTGCCTTGGCGTTGATGAAGGGGGTGCCGTCTGACGAGGAGGAGGTCTTGAAGCGCGAGGAAGCGCTAATGCTGGAGTCCATAGAGTGCAGCCTCGATCTTGAGCAGTTGGAGATGAGGGAGCGTCAGGTTGCTCAGGCGGAAGGTGCCGTCAGCGCGCACGAGGCAATGATCCTGGAGGAAGTGGACCGCAGGGCGGAGGAGGATCGCGCTGACCTTGCCAATAGGTACGACCTGAAGCTGAAGCTCGTGGCAGCCGAAGCTAAGGGCAGGACCACCGCCCTCAGGTCGAGGTTGACTGAGGCAGAGCAACGCGAGAAGGCTGCTGCGACTACTTTGATCTCCGTGTAGGTGTAGTTGGCCTCCCCCGTGCTAATTGCTACTACTTCAGCAGCGAGTTACCGCCGCCGAGTCCCTTGCGCAGCAGAGCAGGGAGGAGGCAATCCGCCGACAGACGTGGCATCACGAACATGCTCCCATGCTCCATGACCTCAGGGTGAGGGCCAACTGAGTGCTTGGCATTATCTGCGATGAATACACCCCTCATCCTCATGCAGAAGACTATGCCGGCCACCTTCGCTTCTTCACCGACTTCGTGACACGCCTGAGGACCGGGCTGAGAGAGCTCGTGAGCTTGTTGACGAAAAGAGCCGTGGCCTCCTCGGGCGTGCGTTTTCCCGCGTCTTTAGCCATCATCAGACTGCCGACCCCGATGAGGACATCAATACAATTGTTACACCCGCAGGCCCTACTGCTATACATACTGGACCAATTACTAGAGCTCGCGCACACCAACTAAATTACCAGGTACTTTCGTTTCTTGGTAATGATTCTAATGTTCATGAGAATATGATGCTGCCTAAATTGGATACATTTGTTTTGCTTACAAATGAAGGGCCTAGCTTGGAGAAGGATGAACATTGGAGCAAGAACAAGCATGGAGATGATGGCATGCGCAAGGGGAACAAGAACGGAGTTACAAGTGATGATTTCAGGACTTTGAAGCCACCTAATGGGCGCATGAAGCCTTGGACGAAATATACAAGATGCAACTTCATAAATTTCGTCCCGAGGTTATTATAGGTGTTGCGTCACCTTATTATTGGGCCAGGCCCATGTAATTTCGAAATACATAAGTATAGGCTATTTTTAGAGTCCGTATGTGTGGGGAAACAAGAGATAGGGTTGATTTCGGACCCCTCCACCAAGGGCCACGAA